>NC_058134.1:210840501-210884723 GCF_016433145.1 Gracilinanus agilis | reverse complement strand
ATAGCTGCGCTTTTTGTGGTGGCAACAAATTGGAAAAGGAGGGAATGTCCTTCAATTGGGGAATGGCTGAACAAACTGTGGTATATGCGGGTGATGGAATACTATTGTGCTAAAAGGAATAATAAACTGGAGAAGTTCCAGGCGAACTGGAGAGACCTCCGGGAACTGATGCAGAGCGAAAGGAGCAGAGCCAGAAGAACTCTATACACAGAGACTGATATACTGTGGTAAAATTGAATGTAATGGACCTCTGTACCAGCAGCAATACAATGACCCAGGACAATTCTGAGGGATTTATGGTAAAGATGCTACCCACATTCAGAGGAAGGACTGCAGGAGAGGAAACATATAAGAAAAACAACTGCTTGAACGCATGGGTCGGGGTGGACATGATTGAGGGTGTGGACTCGAAACTACCACACCAATGCAACTACCAACAATTTGGAAATTGGTCTTGATCAAGGACACATGACAAAACTAGTGGAAATGCGCATCGGCCATGGGTGGGGGGGGGGGGGTGCAGGAGGGGGGGTTGAAGGGGAAAGGTGGAGCATGAATCATGTAACCATGTTAAAAATGAATATTAATAAATGTTAAAAAAAAAAAGAAAAAAAGAAAAAAAACGATATACTAGGGTAAAAGAAATTATAAGTAAATGTTTTAAAAATAGACATACTAAACATATTTTTTATAAATCACAACAGTAAAAATAATGATAAAAACAGAAATGGGCATACTTAATAATGAAGTACAGTACAATACGTAAGTCAAAGAAAAATTGTAGATGTAATTAGTAACTACATTAATAGCAATGATAATAACAAAGCAAAATATCAAAATTTCTAGGATATAGCTAGAGTAATCTTCAAAAGAAAAATCATATCTCTGCAAAGATTAGCAAACCATAAGAATAATCAATGTACCAAATAGGCAATTAAAAATTAGAAAACAAGTAACCCTAAAATGCACACAAATAATACATATTGGAAATTGGAAGACAAATAAATAGATTGAAAAATAAAATATCCAACTGATCTTCAAATTTTTTACTCATCTTGATTAAAATAAAATTCAAATTAATATCATGAAATAACACATGTAAAATCACAACAAACACAAGAAATGAAAAAGAATAATTAGAACTTACTCTATGTAATTTTATGCTAATAAAACTAAGAATTCAAAACAAGAGGATTTTCTCAAAAAAAACATAAAATACTCAAATTAACAGAGCACCAAAATCTTACTTTCAACAGGTCTTTCCCAAGCTAGTTTAATTCTAGTACCTTCCATTGTTGATAATTTACAATTTTTGTCCTTTATATATGAAAAAAAAAGATGATATGTGTGGCTCACAGGGAGGAGAGTATCAAAATCTATAAAGTTTCCTCCCTCCACCCTTCTCCAAAGAAAACCTTAATTCCTTTCAGGAAAGAAAGCAGAAGTTTTGGGGTGGTGGCTTTCCTCAAAAATTGTAATAAAATTATATTATTAATCTAGTAAATGTAATTTTTAGGTTTGAGATAAACTCCTGGTCTGTATTTCTTTTCTTTAAAAAAAAAAAAAAAAAAAAAAAAAAAAAAACCCTTACTTTCCATCTTAGAATCAACACTATGTATTAGTTCAAAGGCGGAAGAGTGACAAAGGTTAGGTAACTGAGATAAAGTCACTTGCCCAAGATCATACTGCTATGATATGTATAAGGTCAGATTTGAAGCCAGTACCTCCTTTCTCCAGGTGTGGTTCTCTATATACTGATCCACCTAGGTACCCCCATCTGGTCTCTATTTCTTAATGGGAAAGTAAGGTCCCAAGCTTTATCTCCAAGGTTTAACTTTATTTCTTCTAAATGCTAGTTATATAATGAATTACATAGCAAATAGCAAAGAAGTCTATTTAGCTAAGTCAATAGCAAAACAGAAATTGGAGAAAATAAGCATATGAGAATATATACCTGATAATTCAGAGCTCTCCTATTGAAAATTATATATCTCGGTTCAACCGAGACACCAAGAGTTCACCCAAAGGAATATTCCCCTAATTCTCTAGTGTAGTAAGTGGTGAATTATTCTCTGTTCATTCTGCTGGGGGAAGTCTTCAGATACTTGGGGTAGGTATTCTTCTAATATACCAATAGGTCTGAGGTCTGCCAAGACAGTTTAAGCAGAATGTGGCCACTTTGCATGCTTCTTGGAGCTGCAGGTTTGGCAAGAGATGAACACCAATGATAGACAAGCAGCCCTGGAAATGGCTTGGCACGTCCTTGCACAAGAGATGCTAGTCCTCCCTGAATGGCCCATACATCCAAATTTGTTCCAATAGCCATAAGGAGACTGTGGAAAGCTTAAAACTTGGTTAGATATTGAAGATGACAAGAACATCTAGGACTTCATTTTGACTTTTAACTTGCCATTGGACTTTGATGACTGGAAGAGAGAGTAAGGCTGATGAATTTGTGCAATTCTGCCTCACTTAAATCCAATTCATACTCAAGTCAAGACATCACCCCACAATATCATTGTTCTCCTTTGAAAATGTAGGAGAAACAAGTGGTGGCTCAGGATATGATAGAGACTGCTAGCTCCTCTCAAGAAAGCTTCTTCCTGGACTCTTTCTTTCACTTCCACCTACAACTTGTCTATGACTCTTTTTCATTTGCATTTCTCTTATTGTTAGTGATTTGAAGTCCTCTTTCATGTGATTGTAAATACTTTGCAATTGTGCTTTTGAAAACTTCATATCCTTTGATTACTAATCTATTAAAGAAAGTCTATTGGTCATATAGATCAGCTAATTGTTTTATACTTTGGATCAAACATTTATCAGAGAAAACTAATACAAAGATTTTTATTCCTATTTGGCCACTTTATTTCTTCTAGTTACAATAATTTTCTCTGCATTTCTTCTAGTTACAATAATTTACTCTTCAGAGAAGCTTAAGTTATCTATTTTACTTTTTATAATTGCCTCTATCCTATGATTAAGAATACATCTCCTACTCACAGCTGTGAGATATATATATGTATGATTTCCTTTCATTCCATTTTTAATGGTGTGATTTCTAATATTATCATATATCAATTTTGAATGAATTGTGGAATAAATCACCAGCATGTCTATATAGTTCCAACAAAGTCCAGCAGCAAAATTTCCATTTAAAATCACTCTAAACAATATAGAATATCTGGGAATGTAATTGCCAAGGCAAACACAGGAATTATATGAACACAATTACAAAACACTTTTCACATACATATACACAAAAATCAGATCTAAACAATTGGAAAAAAATATTAATTGCTCATGGGTAGGCTGTAGTAATATAATGAAAATTACAATTCTACCTAAAATTAATTTATGTATTCAGTGCCATACCAAACAACCAAATAAGTGTTTTATAGAACTAGGAAAAATAATAACAAAATTAATCTGGAAGAACAAAAGGTCAAGAATATCAAGGGAGCTAATGAAAAAAATATGAAAGAAGGAGGCCCACCACTACCAGATCTCAAACTGTACTATAAAATCAGCAATAATCAAAACAATCTGATACTGATTTAGAAATAGAACAGTAGATCAATGGAGTAGATTAGATACATAATATACAGTGGTAATCAATCTTTAGCAACCTAGTGTTTGATAAACCCAAAGATCCCTGCTTTTTGGAATAAGAACTCAGTCTTTAACAAAAACTGCTCAGAAAATTAGTACACAGTATGGGAGAAGGTAAGTATTGGCCATATCTCATACCCTATGTCAAGATAAGGTCAAAATGGACATATGATTTCTATATAAAAAGTGATATCATAAATAAATTAGGAGAACACAGAATAGTTTACCTGGCAGATCTTCAGAGAAGGAAAAAATTTATGACCAAAAAAAGGTAGAGAGTGTTATAAAAATGTAAAATTAATAATTTTTACTATATTAAATTTAAAAACTTTTATACAAACAAAACTAATTTAACCAAGATTAGAAGGGGAAAAAACAAACTGTGGTGGGTGGGATTTTATTCTAAATTTCTCTGATAAAGGTCTAATTTCTCAAATTGTAGATAACTAAGTCAAATTTGTAAGGATATAAGCCATTCCCCAAATTTATAAGAATATAAGCCATCCCCCAGATAAAAAAATCAAAACCTTCAATAATCATATGAAAAAATGTTCTAAATCACTCTTGATTAGAGAAATGCAAATTAAAACAATGCTGAGGTACTACCTCATACCTATCAGATTGGCCAATATGGCAGTAAAGTTAAGTGGTAAATGTTGGAGGAAATTGGACCACTAATGCATTGTGGTGGAGTTGTGAACTGACCCAACCATTCTGGAGGACAATTTGGAACTATACCCAAGGATTATAAAGCTGTTCATATCCTTTGATTCAGTAATACCACTACTAGGTCTGTATCCCAAAAAGATCATTTTAAAAGGGGGAAAGGACTTACTTGTACAAAAGTATTTACACCAGCTCTTTTTGTAATGGCAAAGAATTGGAAATTGAGGAAATGTCCATCAATTGGGGAATGGCTGAACAAATTGTGGTACATGTTAGTGATGGAATACTATTGTGCTATAAGAAATGATAAGCAAGATGATTTCAGAAAAAACTGGATCCATATAATTGACTATATCAACAAGCTAACAAACAAAAATCACATGATTATCTCAATAGATGCTAAAAAAGCCTTTAACAAAATACAACACCCATTCCTATTGAAAACACTAGAAAGTATAGGAATAGAAGGTCCTTTCCTAAAAATAATAAACAGTATATATCTAAAACCATGAACAAGCATCATACACAATGGGGATAAATTAGAAGCTTTCCCAATAAGATCAGGTGTGAAACAAGGATGCCCATTATCTCCTCTATTATTTAACATTGTACTAGAAACACTAGCAGTAGTAATTAGAGAAGGAAAAGAAATTGAAGGTATTAAAATAGGCAATGAGGAGACTAAGCTATGACTCTTTGCAGATGATATGATGGTCTACTTAAAAAATCCTAGAGAATCAATACTAAAAAGCCAGTAGAAATAATCAACAACTTTAATGAAGTTTCAGGATACAAAATAGATGCACATAAATCATCAGCCTTTCTATATAATTCCAACACATCATAGCAGCAAGAGTTAGAAAGAGAAACACCATTTAAAATCACCCTAAATCAGTGATGGGCAAACTATTCTCTGTGGGCCAGATCCAGGCCTTAGTTTGCCCATCACTGCCCTAGACAATATAAATTACTTAGGAATCTATCTACCAAAACAAATACAGGAATTATACAAACACAACTACAAAACACTTTCCAAACAATTAGAAAAATATTGATTGCTCATGGGTAGGACAAACTAACATAATAAAAATGACCATTATACCCAAATTAATTTACTTATTTAGTGCCATACCTATCAAACTACCAAGAAACTTTAATCAGAATTAGAAAAAACTATAACAAAGTTCATTTGGAAGAACAAAAGATCAAGAATATCAAGGGAAATAATGAAAAAAATGTGAAGGAAGGTGGCCTAGCAGTACCAGATATTAAACTATACTATAAACCAGTGGTCATCAAAACAATATGGTACTGGCTAAGAGACAGAAGGGAGGATCAGTGGAATAGACTTGGTATAAGTGACATCTGCAAGACAGTCTATGATAAACCCAAAGAGCCCAATTTTTGGGACAAAAATCCACTATTTGACAAAAACTGCTTGGAAAATTGGAAAACAATATGGGAGAAACTAGGTTTAGATCAACATCTCACACCCTACACCAAGATAAATTCAGAATGGGTGAATGACTTGAATATAAAGAGGGAAACTATAAATAAAGTGAACACAGAATAATATACTTGTCAGATCTCTTGGAAAGGAATACTAATAAAGTTTTTGAGCATCTTAAGCACCTCAAGTATCTTAAGTACTTTAAGTATCTTAATTATCACCTTCCCACATAGGAGCACAAAAATTTTTGAACTTTGGGGGGTTTTAAATTCAGGGTCTGATCTGGTCGCCAAATAAATGTGATGGTGAAGGGAGGAAGGTAGTAAGGTGGAATGGATGAAAGGAGGGAGCCTGCTCTATATTTTTGGGGGTCCTGAATGGCATTTAATGGCATCAGATTGAAAAGACCAGAAACAGAAAACTGAGAACAGCCAGACTAAATGTTTAGCTCATGGCTGCTCCAACATGCTATGTAGTCAGAGCTTATTATATACTGTTTTCACACAAAGAACACAAAGAAAGAATCACATCTGTGAAGGGGTTACAAATCACATAAAAGAAAATCCTTGGAGGCTTCAAAGTAAAGATAGAACAGGTACCAAGGCCGAATTCTAGCCGCCTGGCTATCAGCAGGCAAATTCCAGGAATCGTAACTATATTCTATAGATATCATAAATTAATTGAGTCTTGTATTTTTTATTGGGAGGACTGCACCTGGTTGGATAAAGTTTTGTCTAGCTCTGACCTTGACTGACTTAGGAATATTCTTAAAATTTAGGGATCCTAATTTTCTTGTAGGGAAACTGTTAACTCATTAATTGCTGGTCTGTTAAGGACTCAAAGCTTTCCAATAAGAATATTAAGAAAAGGTCGGGATCTGAAAATGAGTCAAAAGAGGAGTCTCAGATTTTTACCTTAGATGGCCCATTCTGTCTGCATCCTGACATGCGGTGCAGAAAAAATCATATGCACAATTTTACTTGCCGATGATTTTGTAATGGGATCCAGATAAAATATCTATTACAGACTCTATTTCTCTAAATGACTTCCAATAGCCTCCTGGAGGGGTCAAGTTGATTTTGGATTAACCAACCTGCTGGTATCAGAGCTTTTCAGGGCTCAGGTGACCAGGACCAAACACAAAGACTGCCTCAGCCTGGATTGGTCACGTAGGGAATCCAGATAACAGGCCCTATCCAGAATCTATTTCTCCAATCAGCCTTCCACAGTCCATTTTGGCTATCATTGTCTATTTCAGCTATGTAGATTTCAGTGCTCCCCACTCCCTTCTTCCTTCTGAGCTGCAGTGCTACCTTGGCCACTAGAGGCCAACACTGAGCACTCAGTGTGCTCCCCCCTCCCTTTTTTCTGCTAAGCTGCAGTGCTACCTTTCTGCCACTGGAGGGTAGCACCAAGAACAGCACCAATAATATATTATATATAGCAAAACCAAACAAATAAAAGAATATTTTTTTTGCAGTTTAAACTAAATCAATCAATCAATCAAAAATTATAAATAAATATACCAAACAAACAAAGAAAGAATTAAAGCTAGCTGACTAAATAAATAATCAATAGAAGCCACTCAACATGTTTGCTTCTATGCAGGAAAATTTTTGGCTTTTGTCAAATTGGGAACCTTTATGGTTTCTGAATACCTCCTACTTCTGATGCTGCTAGGGAATCTTATTTTTCTAATCTTCAATATGAAGATGCAGAAGGCTGAAAATCACAAAATGCAAGCCAACATCTGAGCAGCAGTACAAATCCAATTGGACAATTTCAAATACTCTATGCACGGTGCAGTGGAAAAGGAGGATTCCAAATTTAGCAAGGCTGTTCCCAAAATACTCAGAGAGGAAAATCCTATTTCTCCTGAAATAGAGAATAACACGGATGTGAACTAACTCCTCTCTCATCTGGTGCATCTTTTGGGCAACCCTCCCTCCCCTGCTACTTCTCCTGACACCCCATCCTCTCCTGTCTCTTCTCCCAAACCACAACCAACCACAACCGAGACTGTACCAGCTCCTATCCATTCCACAGTAAGCGTGCAAACACCTCAAAAGACCTGTTCTGCCACAGTAAGCACTAAAACAACTAATATGATTCTGATTCATATGATTCTGATTCCTATGATGGCCTTTTCTCCTTAAGGGAAGTGGAATATTTGCAGTAAAATAATGCTAGGGCTGCAATATTAAAAGCAATGAAAGAATGTGCAGAACATCCAGACAACTGGACCAAATTTGATCTCCTAAAGCAAAATGATGATGAAATTCCCTCTCAGTTTATGGACAGGCTTATTGAATTGGGAGCTCAGTATTTGGACTTGAATTTATCGACAGAGCAAGGCATATGACCAATAAGGTGACGATTTGTATATAATTCTAGCAGAGCAGTTCAGGATTACTTTAAGATGCATTGTCCCAGTGGGGGCAGCTGAGTAGCTCAGTGGATTGAGAGTTAGGCCTAGAGATGGGAGGTCCTGGGTTCAGATCCAGCCTCATACACTTCCCAGCTGTGTGACCCTAGGCAAGTCACTTGACCTCCATTGCCCAACCTCACCACTCTTCCACATAGGAGCCAATGCACAGAAGTTAAGGGTTTAGAAAAAAAAAGATGCATTGTCCCAAACGGCTAGTAATGGATCTGCACAAATTAAGGAGAATAGCTGTGTATGTCACTAAAGGATATGAAGAGACAAAGGTACAAACTAATGATCTATTGGAGACCATACAAAAAGAACTGAAATCATTATGAAATAAAATAGAAAAACAGGAAAGAGGTCATGATGATAATACACCAACACCACTTGCCCCTCTCTGAGAGACCAATTATCAATCTCTGACCTGCCACTTCTGTAACAAGAAGGGCCACTTAATGATGAATTGCAGGAATTTGTTTCCGGCCAATTAGAAATAACAATAATAATAACAACTACAATAACTATAGGAACAATACTAATTTCAGAAACAATAACTATCAGAACAATAACTATAGGAATAGAAATTTCAGGACTGATAACCACTCAGATAATCCACAAACAAATGATCCCCAAACAGAATCTTCAAAGTGGAGACTGTCCACACACTACTCAGGGTGTTAATGCCCCTCAAGGGGGAGCCCAAGGAACTACAAAAATATTATGAAGCTGTGGGGGGGGAGGGTTGGGGAGGGAGGTTGGGGCATGGGAATCAGAGGATGCAGCCTTTGGTTTTCCAGACTCTGATATCCTGCTGCCTGTTGTCCCTATCCATTACCCCTCCCCATACTAATGAGCCTTGAGAGTTGATGACACTTATTACGATTGTCTCCTGGACACTAGAGCTTCCAGGTCTATATTGAGGAGCAGACCTGATTTATCTTGTAACTCTATTTGCTCTCTAAAAGTGTGGAACCCCTAACTGTAAAACATTCATTTCTTTTAATGCCTGGATCCCCTATAAATTTGCTGGGAAGAGATCTTTTATGCAAGCTTAGAGCCACAATAGCCTGATCTCTAGATGGCTCTATGTCATTGGAAATATCTGAGGAATCTTTATATTTGCGCCCTGTACTTCTCTCAGAGAGCCAGGAGGTTAACGAGCCTCCTACCTTGGGAATACCTACTGATATCCCTGAGTCTCTTTGGTCCACATCTTCTTCTGATGTAGGCCTACTTAAATCAGCAGTTCCCATTCAAGTTAAGACAAAAGGAAGTCCAGCTCCCTCCATTCCTCAATACCCTTTATCAAAAGAAGCAATTGAGGGAATTACCTCAGTGATAAATTCATTAATTGAACAAGGGATAATAATGCCATGTAAATCAGAATATAATACACTTATTTTACCTGTAAAGAAGCCAAAAATGGGCCCAGATGGAAAAACCCAATATTGATTTGTCCAAGACCTAAGAGCTGTAAATAATCATGTCATAAAAAGACATCCTGTGGTTTCAAACCCAAACACAATAACTTCTTCTATTCCCAGCACAACTACACATTTTACTGTAGTAGACTTGTTCTCTGCTTTCTTTTCTATACCTGTGCATGAGAATTCCAGGCATATCTTTGCTTTCACCTGGAAAGGTTCACAGTTTGCCTCAAGGGTTCGTGGATAGCCCTACATTATTTATGCAATTCTTAAATGCTGATACAGATGCCATCAAATTCAAACACAGCCATTTGATCCAATATATAGATGATTTGCTCTTGGCTTCACCAAGTGCTGAAGCGTGTCAGGAGGATAGCAAGTACCTCCTTTTGGAACTATATAAGAGAAGCCATAAGGTCTCAAAAGACAAAGTTCAGTGGTGTCTCCCCAAGGTCCAATATTTAAGTTTCATTTTAACTTCTGGGTCCTGTCTTATTTTTCCAAAACATATTGAAAATATCCAAAAATTAAGCGCTCCTATCACAAAAAAAGCAATTAAGGGCAATTCTTGGAGCAATGGGATTCTGGCGGCAGTGGATCCCTTGCTATGGAGAAATTGCAAAACCCCTTGTATCACTTACAAAAAATTTGGTCCCTGAACCACTTAAATTGGAAACAGAACACCTGACAGCTCTTTCAAATTTAAGGCAAGCTATGCTGCCTTACCCTGCTCTAGGTATCCCAAATTGTGATAAACCATTTACTTTATATGTCCATGAATAGAGAGGGGTTGCTTCAAGTGTTCTGACTCAACTTTTGGGACTTGCTCAATGCCCAGTAGCTTATTATTCAGCCCAGCTGGACCCAGTAGCTTCAGGAGCACCACCATGTCTTAGAGGAGTAGCTGCAACAGCTCTATTAGTGACTACATCTGCCAACTTAGTATTAGGATGCCCTTTGACCATAATGTGCCCACATGAGGTAAAGGCATTGTTATTGAGACATAGGACACAGGCATTTACAGATCAAAGAATTATAAAATATGAAATAACCCTCTTCAACAATGAAAATATCACAATAAAATGCTGTGGAGTTCTTAATCCTGCAACCTTGCTCCCCAATTTGCCAACTTCTGGAGAACCTTTACATGACTGTACCTCTTTAGTGTCCATTACCAACAAACCTTGCAATGATTTACTGGATACCCCTTTGGACAACCCCGAATTAATATTTTTTACAGATGGTTCGTCCTTTATGAGGGATGGCATGTACTATACAGGAGCTGCAATAGTTACTGAATTTGCCATTCTGTGGTCAGCTTCCTTACCCTCAAATGTAAGCACACAAGGAGCAAAACTCACAGCTTAAAAACATGCCTTTATTATAGTGAAGGATAAGAGGGCCACAATTTACACTGACTCCCGTTATGCATTTGGCATATGTCATGCTGTTGGCATGCTATGGCTTCAGAGAGGATTCCTGACAGCAGCTGGAAAATGTATTGCCAGTGCAAATCTTATTATGGAACTTTTTTCTGCCCTCCAACTCCCCAAAGCCATAACTGTTGTTCAATGCTCTGTACATACACATAGTACTGACCCTGTCTCCAGGGGAAATGACTGAGCAGATGCTGCGGCAAAGCTAGCAGCCTTGGAAGGACCTGAACTGATTTTGGCACTGACAATCACTGATGATTTGAATCTATTCCTTTCCTACACTGACAAGGAAGTGGGACGATGGAAAAAGAAATTTAATGCCAAACAACTTAATGGGTACCATCAGACAGCAAATCCCTGCTCCCTAGAAATACACCTAAATTTGTTGATCTATTCATAAACATGATCATTTCAGCACCCAAGGCATTGTAGACTCTGTTAAAAGAGTGTGGGTAGCACCTGGAATAACTACAACTGCCTCCAAAATATGTACAGCTTGCCCTGCATGTCAGACCTTCAATCAACATGCTTTTCATGGCAAAGCCTTTGGTTGACACCCTCTTGCTTACACACCATTTGAGCATTTACAAATTGATTTTATCTCTATGCCGAAAACTGGACAGTATAAATTTTGCCTGGTCATAGTTGATCAGCTGACCAAGTGGCCTGAAGCCTTTCCTACTGCTCAGGCCACAGCAGCTTTTGTTGCCAAAGTCCTCCTAAAAGAAATTATTCTTCATTTTGGACTGCCAGCACGTATTGATTTGGATAAAGGAACCCATTTTACAGATTTGGTCTTATCACAAATTTATTCATTCATTCATAGGGGATAACTCCTAAATTTCATACATCTTATAATCCCCAGAGCTCTGGTCAAGTGGAACGGATGAATAAAGAACTTAAAACCATGATTGGCAAATTGTGCACTGAGACTTATCTAAAATGGCCTGAAATTCTCCCTCTGGCCCTATTTTATCTCAGAAGCTGACCCAGAGGTGATTTACACATCTCGCCATTTGAGATGCTATTTGGACATCCACCTATTTAGGCTCAATCATTTACCCCTGCCTATACTTCATTGTTAGGAGGGGATACAACCATTGCCATGTACATCAAACAATTACAAACTAAATTGCAAGAACTCCATGATTCTGGAGCTGCTGTTCAGGCAGGCCCCAGACTTCTCGCTTCATGATTTAAACCCAGGTGATAGCATGTACATAAAGAACTTCAAACATACTCGGTCAACTGAACCTGCTTATAATGGACCATTCCAGGTCCTATTAACTACACCAATGGCTATTAAAATTGGGGAGAAGGACTCAAGGATTCATTGTAGCCATGTAAAATGAGTACCTTTTGTTGATACTGAATAATCGACTGTACCTGTACCATCCTGTAATTGACTATTGATTGTATTTGTGCCTTGCTACATCTGTACGTTGTATTTTTTCTTTTTTGTTTTGTTTATTGTTGTTGTTTCACTGTATTTGAACATATATTACCTTGAAGGAAACCTGTACCTGTATTGAATTGGTTTGCATTTCATGATTTTTGTGAAATTTGTGTATTTTCTTAAATGTATTATTGCTTTTATACTCCATTGCTTTACCTCATTTGTACTCACACTGTGGATCATGGCTAAGCTAAGAGGAAATGCATCTAAATTCTTGGGTAAGAACCTTTATATTCTACCTCTCCTTAAGTGACATGAATTGCAATTGTGTGTGAAATCCTGCAACCATTTTTTCATGAGTTGCAAGCTGGCAATTGCCAATTTGGAACACAGAAACTGGCAGAGGACTCAGGCTATGTGCCAGGGTGACAGCTGAAGTGAGGGTATAAAAAGGGGCCCCCAAAACCCTGACTTCACTTCTGGCTCTGAACTCCACAGTTAGGGAAGAAAGGGTGGAAAGTGAGCCCCTGGGTGGTCAAGGGTGAATTGGGGTAGATTTATTAGATAGGTAGGAAATATTACCTTTGCTAGCCAAGTTCAACAGCTCTTTGGCATACCCAACAACAATTATTGTAAACGAGACAATTCTACTATCAAGACATCACCATCTGACCCAGAGCAGCTACCAAGAGTATCTGAGTTGAGACTGCCCTTAAAGCTTTCTCATACTGCTGCACCTAAAGAAGATCTTTCTGTATTTTCCTAAAGTAGTTCACTGATATTGTTTTGATTAATATCTTGATTAGATCTTAGCTTACCTTCACCCACTTTCCAACTCCCTTTTACCCAATTCAATTTAATTATCAATAAACCCATTTAACCTCAAGCTTAAAGATCTTTGAAGCCATTGCCTTTACCTTTATCAAAGGCCAAATATCACCAGCAGTCAGATCAGATTATTAGCTCTAGTTGGCAAGCTTTATCAAACAGTTTAGTTTCAGGAAGTCCCAGTCTCCTTCTTGGAAACTACACTAACTGTCCAATAGAATTGATTCTAACTCCCAGGGGCAGAGGCAGAGAATCCTGATCTTAAAGGGGTCTTGGATTTTGCTAGTGGAAGAGTTCATCTGCCTCTCATTCAGCTTAGGTATAGGACCCCTGTTACACATACCAATTTCTACATCTGCATACAGTATGAAATATAGAAGGAGGATAGGGAAAAAGTGAGAAGAGAGACAAAGAAGGAGACAGACAGTGATAGAGAGGGAGAGACAAAGACAGAGACAGAGAGACAGAAAGAGAGTGAGAGAGAGAGAGAGAGAGAGAGAGAGAGAGAGAGACAGAGACAGAGACAGAGACAGAGACAGAGACAGAGACAGAGACAGAGACAGAGACAGAGAGAGACAGAGAAGCTTAGGGAAATGAAAAAGTCTAGTATAGAGAGAAGTAGGTCAGTTTCTGTCAGAAACATTCAAGTGTCTTTCTTGTTCAGGAAGTCTGAAATCATACCCAGAAATGTCAGAACTAGTTAGAAATAGCATAAGATCTAGTTCGTTTGTATCTAATGAGAGGAAACAAAGCTTCTAAGAGAACTAACCTGGTTCTCCTCTTTTTGAAGCAACCTCAGGAGTCTAACTTGGCTTCCAAGTAGAATATATGAGGGAAGAGTAGTCAAGTGTCTAGAAAGGCAAGTTAGGTCAGATTGTTGAAAGCCTTAGTAGCAGTTTTAAGAAGAACTAAGTTTATTCGATAGAAAATAGAGAGTCAGAATAGATCAGGTAATAAACAGAAGCAAATGACCACAGTAATCTAATGTTCAACAAACACAAGGATCCAAGATTTTTTTTAAAAGAACTTACTCCTTGACAAAAATTGCTAGAAAAATTGGAGAGCAGTTTAGCAGAAATTAAGCATAGACCAGTATTTCATACTGTTCTCCAAATTAAGGTCAAAATGGGTACAATTTAGACATAAAGGTTAATATAAGTAAATTAGGGGAGCATGGAAATTTTTGCCTAGCAGATCTACTGTAGGAAAATATAAGTGAGGTAATGAGGTCACCAGGGATATTACAATAAACTAAGTGGTTTGTGGGAACACACTTTAGGATTTATGAGAGACTGGACCAGGGTGAAGAGACCAGAGTTTTACTGGATCTCCACAGGAATGGCAGTTGATCTTAACTGTCACCCAGCTTCCACTAGACCAGAGTATAGTAACAGGCTAACAAGGTAAAAGGGACTTAACAGCTTTAATTATGTTAGACTAAAAGGTGGGAAAGGATTTCTATACTTAAAATCTAAGGGATAAAACCACAGGGCAATGGGAGGGCTTATTCTACTCTAACTTAGTGATCTAAACTAACAGGGCCCAAGGAGCTGGTTTCTGCCTCAAACCTGGAACCTGCCAGGTTTGAGTACAGCTAGGACTTTGTGCCTTTGGGATTCTCACTGCAATCCACTGATGATCTCTGGATGCCAGGAGCTAAAGTTGTCTCAGGAATCAAGTAGTAAGGGTTTTGCTTGAAGCACTGTCCTCCAGTACCCAAACTTCACCTCTTCTCTTGGCTTTATAGATCTTGTCCTTTTTCTAAATGCCACACCACACAGGATCCCAGGGGAAAACAGGAAGCAGGGTGTCCTTTGCTCTGAGGTCTCCCAGGCTGGCAACAGTTTTGCCCACCACTAATGGAGTCCACACACACAGGGCACAGACAGACTTCCTCCTCCTTCATTCCAACCTGGAATTCCCAGCTCCAGCTTCTTCCTGCTAGGTACTTGCTAATCAATATATAATCAATATCTAATAACCAACTAACCTAATCTTACTCATAACACTACCTATAAGGGAAGAATTTGTGAGTAAACAAGAGACAGAGAGGATCACAGGAAGTAAATGGATAATTTTTATTACATTAAATTGAAAAGATTTTTGTGCTAACAAAACCAGTGCAATCACACCTATCAGATTGGTTAACATGACTGAAAATTTAACATTAGTCTATATCCCTTTCTTTGGCATCCTAAAACAAACTTTGGATTTTAAAATGGAAGAAAGTCTTAATATAAAGATTGAAGTACAACTATGCTTCTTACCATACATTCTGTTTGAATAATGCAAACAAAACTTGTTGTTTATCTGTAAACAAGCTACTTAAGATAGTGGGGTAAAGGAAAGATAATGGTGGGCATGGACACTCTACTGCCATTCTAAAAGTCTCCTGACTTCTGGATCTGGAAGACCCTTGTCTCTTACCCCATGTGACTCCCATGTAGTAGTCAGGAAGACCTGCCTCTCACCCAGAGTAAAGTTGGAGTTCTCCAATTGGAGGGGCTTTGAAAAGGACTGTTACTAAGACAATAAACTGGAGTAGCAAGAGGAAATGGGGGCTTTTGTGCTGGGAATCCAGAGCAAGAAAATATGGTTTTTAGCCCAGCTTTCAGAGGAGAAATACTAAGGGAATGGCCAGTCACACATGATTAAAAGCCTTTTCTCTGGCCTGCTTTTTATTATTTAATAAATAACTATAAATTAAGATACAGTGTCCAGAGAATTTAATCTTTACATGTAAAAAAAGAAAGAAAATGACAGCTGCTAGAGGGAATTTGGAAAAACTCAAACACTGATACACTTTTAGTGAAGTTTTGTGTTGGTCCAACCATTCTGGAAAACAATTCAGCCCAAAGGGTTATAATAATGTACGTGCCCTTTGACCCACCAATACCACTACTAGATCTGTATCCCAAAGAAACTAAGGGAAAAGGGAAAGGATCCATATGTTCAGAAATATTGCATTTCTTTTTGAGGTGGCAAAGTATCAGAAATTGAGGGGATATTCATCAATTGGGGAATGGGTGAACAAGTTGTGTATATGATTGTAATGGACTGATGAATAGGAGAGTTCTAGAAAAACCTGAGAAGACTTTTATGAACTGATGACAAATAAAGTGAGTAGAACCAGAAGGATGTACAAAGTAACAGCAATAATGTTAGATGGTCAACTGTGAAATATTTAGCTACTCTGATCAATATAATGATCTAAAACAATTCCAAAGTATTCATGAAAAATGGTATCAATATCCAAAGGAAGAACTGATGAAGTCTGACTGCAGACCAAAGCATAATTTTTTTCACTTTATTTTCCTATTATTTTTGCAATATGACTAATATGGAAATATGTTTTGCATGAATTCACATGTATAATTAAGGACATTTACAAAGAGTTTGGGCACTAATTCAGCACCTAGATAATATATCATGAGACCTTGGGAAGATGAGAAAATATGTGATGATAGGTCAGTAGTTCTTAAAATTTTTTCATCCTGTAACTCCCATCCCACATCCATCATTGTTTACATCAATATTTCACCAAAGAGGGGAAAAATAAAATGTGAAAGATTTCTATGATCTTGAAAAGAAGAAAACTATTTGTGACCTTCTCTACTAATTCTCCATCCTTCTCCCACCCCCTAAGCCTTTTATATTTTTTAAGATCATGAATCTCTCCAGTGTACTAGGTGTTCTTGAGAGCAAGGACTGTCTTTTTTTCTTTCTTTACACCACCAGTGTTTATTAGCTGCTTAAGTCAACAGGCATTATGTCAAATAAATACTGTGGACTAACTATGAACAAGAGAAATCCAGTGAAACATAATGGTTAAAGAACTGCCCTAGAAGGCAAGAAAACTTGGTTTCAGGATTTCTGTCTAACCCAGACTGGCTGGGTAAGTTAAGCTCTCAAAGTCCCAGACTAAGAGAAGAAGCATCAAAACAGTTGCTGATCTGCATTAATGGAGGGAGTTTCCTCATGGGGAATTTCCCACATCAATAAGATCATAGGTCTAAAGATGAAGGAGGAACAGCAAGAAGAAAAAGAAAAGGATAAAGGAGAGAAATGAGGATTATAAGGAGGAAGAGGAGAAAAAGGAGAAGAAATAGAAGAACAAGAATTAACAAAACCTTAGAGAATAAGGAGGCTGGAATTTCTTTCCTTTTGGATATTTCATGGCCCTTTACACTTCTCTTAGGCAGCTGTCTAATTTTGTCATATATATTTGTGTTTGTGTCATAGAAAAAGAATAGCTGGCCTTCACATAGAACTTATAGTTTATAAAGCACTTTCTACATGTTATCTTATTTGATTCTCACAACAACCATGTGAGGAAGATTCTCTTACTAATCCTGTTTTTAAAATTAAGGAAAATAAAACTCAGAGAAATTAGATTTCTTGCCTAGGGTCATACATCAGCCACTAAGCATCTGAGGCAAAAACTCAGTTCTCTCCAACTTCAAGTACAGCACTCTCTCCTTTGCCTTTCCAGATAAACAGTAAGTTTGTGGGGAGAGAGGAAGGAGCCAGCTAGGTGGCTCTGTGGCTTAGTGGATAGAGGGCCAGACCAAGAGATGGGATGTCGTAGTTCAAATGTGTTCTCAAACACTTCCTAGCTGTATGAACCTGGGCAAGTCAATGAACCCCCATTGCCTAGCCCTTACTGCTCTTCTGCTTTGGAACTAATCTGCAGTATTGATTCTAAAACATATGCTAAGAATTTTTTTAAGTTCCATAGAGGTACATAATCCTTTTTTTTAGAGATTATCTCCTAACATGAAAGGCCCATGTACCCTTCTAAGAATTTTCTCACACCCATAGCCCATAGCTGCTATCACCAATAGCTGCCACCATTAAGTTCCTATCTGTCCCAAATAAGCACTAGGAATACCAAGAAAAACAAAAATTACCAATAAAATGGGAGGAAATGGGACTAGAAAGAAAAGTAAAAGCTACCAGTGAAACCCAGGGACATATAAAGGCAGCTCCTCCCATTATTTTCAAACATGAATTCCCACTTGCAACGATTTAATGTACACTCTTAGAGAAGAAAGTTTTATTTTAAAAGTATAAAACAAATTGGAAAACCTTAAATTAAAAGCATTTAGTCCAAAAAAAGTATATAAATCTCCACAATAATTTATAGTCATAAATAGGAAGGGTTTCTCTGTCAGAGGTCCCCTTCTCCATAAGTCTTCTTATCTTGTCCCACTATTTGTTTCCAAATCCTGGCTGTTGCTTAGGGTACTCCCATCCACAGAGTACTGCTAGCCTATACTGTGGTTTTTCAGGCTAGTGAGATTCATTTCCATTTGCCATCTCCACTGGAGGGGAGCATGGGGAGAGCAAAAACTGACAGAATCCTTCTCTTCTTCCCTGAAGCCACCAATCCCTCTCTTTCTCTAATTCCTCTCTTTGTGTCTCCCAGTCTTCCTCCCTTATCTCTGTCGCTCTCCCTCCCCTCTGTTTCTCTTTGTTTCTCTCTTCCTCTCTCCCCCAACTCTATGTCTTCTTTTTCCCCCTCCCCATGTGTCTCTTCCCCCCTCTCTTTTTCTGTCTTTCCTCCTTGCCTCCATGTCTCCCTCTTCCTCTCTCTTTCCCTTCTCTATATATCTCTTTCTAGATCCATGTATATGTATCTCTCTCATACACTCACTCACTCTTCCCTCATCTTTATCTCTTTGGTTTCTGCCAATTTCCATTTTTTGGTATCAGTATACATACTTTGGGCCAGACACATTTATTTTTTCCAGTTGTATTAGAAGAACAGAAGGGAGGGAGGAGAAAAATAGTCCAGCACTCAAAAAGAGAAATTCCAAGGCCCAACCAACAACCCACTTACATCAAAAGCATAACAAAAAAAAAAAAAAATTTGATTGCATAAGAGTTTTCTCTCATTCAGGGGAAAATAATTGGAGCTGAGTCATATGTGTTATATTGAAATTGGGCCTCTTCTGGTTCCCCATTTGCTCAGGTTCTTTCTGATGAGCTCCTAGATTAAAAAATAAACATGCACAAAACAGAAGCTTCTGGTTGGTCCCTAAGTTTCTCTATACACTTGGGAGGGAGAGGATCAATGGAGAGCCTTGAAAGGTTAGGTTTCAGCCAACTTCTTTGCCCAAATGGCAAAAGGGAGCTGAACTATGAGAGTGAATGACTCAATGAAGTGCATATAGACATAAGAGAGCCAGAAGACCAAAGACTTAAAGAACATTGGAGAGGTCATTCTTAGACCTAAGAAATAGCAATAGAAGTATTGTAGTAGCATTGTAGTAGCAATATCCAACCCTTTAGCAGGCAAGTCAAGCTAATTTATCCTTCAGAGATATTGAGACTATCCTCAAGTCTTGGTAGGCTCCCGGCATTAAAAGACTCAGACTGTCATCCTTTCATGGTCACCTGAATACAAAGCAGTTATGAGGAATCCCAGGGGTCTCTCTAATGATTGGTTATTAGATCACAATGAGCAATTCAGGCAAGGAACCTCTGCTCAGCTGAATCAGCTCGAGGCATCCTTAATGCTTATCATTTTTAGAATCTTTCTTCTGATATGGCTCAGTAGATATTTTTTGCACTGTTGGATTTAACTGTGGAACAGCTGTCTCATTTTGTTCCAATATCGAGTCTAAACTTACCAGGAGACTAGTCTGAGTAAGGCCTATCCAGAAAAGGGATGAAAGAAGAGATAAAAGATGAAAACAAGAAATAAAAAGAATGGCAGAATTGGGGAAGGCAGAGAGAAAAACATCTGCTTCTTCCTTCACCGAATTTAGTAACCTTATCCAAATGAAAATAAGGTTAATCTGGCATGGCTATTCTTTTTTTAATGGTTTTGGTCCAAGGAACTGGAAAACACCTTTACTTAGAAAGCTGCTTGGGATACTGAGTACTTGCCCCAGGGTATCACAAACGATCTGTGTTGTAGATTATACCAGGTCTTTCTGACTCCAAGGCTTCTCTACTACACCAAGTAAGTTTCTCTAACATAAGCTATTTTTTTAATTTTTAATTTTTTTTAAATCCTTACCTTCCTTCTTAGACTCAGCATTACATATCTATTGGTTCTAAGGCAAATGAGCAGTAAGGGCAAGGCAATTAGGGTTAAGTGACAGGGTCACACAACGAGGAAGTGTCTGAAGTTAGATTTGAATCCAGAACTTGCCTTCTCCAGGCCCTGGCTATCTACTGAGCCACCTAGCTGCTCCCCATTGCCCTCTCCCATAACCTATTTTTGATTAAAGGCTCTTAGTACACTTGTCTTCCTTTTCTCAGGTTCTTAAACATCCTTTTAATAACATAATGCTAAGTTTTTGCGAGGCATTGAAGAGCACCAGCATATAGTTTGGAAATTTCATCCTGTTCTCTTTGTTGACTATCAGGAGAGCATTTACCAGGCTATTGGAAGGTCTCTCACATGAGTAACAATAATGATTTCTTTAACATCTCTGTTGAATAACAAAATAATGAAGAAGAAAAAAACACTTACCCACAAGGGATTCAGATTAGCTCTGAGAAGAATTTCCCCCAATATAATGATTTTTAGACATTAGACTGAAAGTAACAAAAGAGATCGCAAATTCATGAAGTCTAAGTAAAAAGAAATGAACCAAAGAAAAAATTAAACATGACTTAAAGCATTCACTTCAGAAATGCAGAAAAATAAAAGAATAGAAAAAAACACTTTTGAAGATTAAAATTCATTATGGAAAGGCAGAGGGAGAAAGAGAAGGGAAAAGAAAGAAAATTTGAATGTATTGAAATAACATAATTGATTGAATGTAGATTTTTTTAATGATGAGGGAATTACATAGATGTATAACATACAATATATCTTTTATAACTTAAAAAATAATCCCATCGAATTGCCTTCTCATTGTTTTGAACCAGTTTAATCATTTTTTAATCTTTCCTAAGACAGAGACACTTTAGATGATCTTTCAAGTTATGCAAACTAAGCTCTGAGATTTTGAGTGTCACCTCTGAGACTCAGATTTCTCAGCTATAAAATTAGAAAAATGGATGAAATGATCTTCAAGTTTCCTTCTACCATAATTTTGTCTCAGCCTTATTTTTCCAAATTCTGAACTCCCTTCTCTTTCCTGAAAGATCTGTGGTAACTTTTTAACATACAGCTTGAGAACTAATTAAAGTAATGTGATCCAAAGATTCAGAGTTGAAAGAGACCTGAAACAGTTTCTAATCCAGTTTCCTCATTTTGCCCATGAGGAAAGTGACTCGCATAAGATCACAGAGGAAGAAAACTTCAAGGAAAGCACAAAGCTCCTCCTGCCTTCCCTCCTCTCCCCACCTTGAGATTAGGGAACAGCCCTGGGACTCTGAACAGTACAAACTCAACCTACCACGTCATTTAACGAGACCACATTCACGTAAAAGGATGTCTTTATCAAAATATCTATAATAATGACCTTCAAAGAAAAAAGAACAAGAAGTACTAATGATTTTTTTTTTGTTGTTGTTTCACAGGTACTTTTTTTTTCCTTTCTTTCAGTTCTTTCATTGCTAAGACCTCTTCCTGAAGCAAAAACAGCTTCTCTATTCACAAGACAGTTAAGAAGAAGAACCAACCTGTAACTGGCACCTCTCATTTTCTTTACCTGTTCCACAAGCTCTCCACTGGTGCCATGCAAATTGGGAGCAGAGTTCAGATGAACAGGACGTATAAACACTAGGATGGACCAAACTGGGATATTGACATTGACAGCCAAGCACAGTGGTACAGACAGATGGAAATCAATTCAGTCAGGGACAGAATCCCATGTGGCTTCCCTTGTTCCCACTATTCCATGGAGCAATATGTAAGATGGTGGCGAGGCAATCAGTGGAATATACATTCTGCTAGAAGACTCAGACCCACTAAGGATTAGAGGTTACCTCAGATTTTCGTACAAATCACCATGTACATTGACATGACAGCTGCTACATCACTAGTGGAGCTAATAGATCTGTAGCAAAAAAGAGTTCTCAAAATCTAGGAAGGCCAACTCAGGACAAAGAAGCTTGTCAGAGTTGATTCTAACTGGAACTGGGCATGGTCGAGCCTTAAGCATACTAGCACTGAGTGACAGGAGCCAGACCTGGAGAAGTAGAGCCATAGATTCCTTTGGCTATTCCAAGTTGAAAGCCCCACAGCTTTCATCAATAGAAGCAAAGATTTCCTTGGTTAGCATTCCTAAGCTGGCCTTCCATCAGCTTTCATCTCTACCAAAGACCCAAAGAGGCCTATGGCAAGGACAGAAAAGCCAATCTGACAAAGTTGTTGGGTTTTTTTAATTTTAATTTTTAAACATTCTTCCATGCATTTTCTTTCCCTCCTCTTTTCCCTCCCCCCTCTCAGAGCCAACAAGCCATTCCACTGGGTTGTACAAATGTGATCACTTGATACCTATTTCCATATTATTCATTTTTACAAGGTTGTTGTGAAGATTAAATGAAATAAATATAAAAGGCTTTAACTACTTTAAAACAATGCAAATTGTTATATTATTATTTTATCATCTCATATTTTTCTATGAAGTTCAAATAGGACAAAGTTGCTATCCTACTATTGTTCTTTTAGGCTTGACATTTGGCAAACTTGCAAGAAGAAAGATAAAATAATTGATTTTTGTAATTGAATGAAAGTACTGAGGTAGAAACTCATCCTCTATAGACTCACATAAAGCATCAGAGGACAATGTGAGTAATGAAGGGGTGACTAAGGTGATATACAGTTCTTCATGTTCTCATATGCTTTTGATTTCTTCCCCTGTCTGCGCATTTTGAAAGCTTTTTCTTCCATGTAGTTTAGAGATTGAGTATTCATCAATGATTTTAAATTTTACTTGTAATGATGCTTCATTTTCAATAGTTTCTCAAATTTTTAAAGATATCTTAGGGGTTTATATTTGTAGTATAGGAATATATTGTCTATCAGTTCTCAAAGCAAACTTATAGTATATAATTCTGGCTTCTTGATTGTTTCTTTTTAGGACATAGGTTCATAGGATCATAGATATATAACAGAGATCTAAATCATAGCTTTCAAGTTAAAAGGGACCTCGGAAGCCATCTATTCTTTTACAAGTGATAGTGCATCAGTAAGTAGTTATTTGTATGAGGCAAAAAGCTCATGTTATATTACTATAGAAAGTAAGGAGTAGGATTCTTATTCCTTCCCCTATGACTCCCACCTTTGGGATGTATGCATAATTAATATGTTCCAGCTACTTCTTTCTTCTCCCAAGAGTAAAAATTACTCTTTATTCATTGCCCTTGGACCTAGACTCCAGAGAGAAGTCATTGTGAGCAATTAGATCCAGGGGCTGGTGGAAACGAGAGAGCGCTTTAGTTAACAAAGTGACATAGTACATGATAAAGTTGTATGGTTCACTGAATTCTTCTGCTGCTGAAGTCTGGGTTCCCTTTGGCATGGGTTGTCTGAATTCCATCTTGTATGAAGAAAGACCATATTTTTTCTTTGGGGAAATTTCTGAATTGTGTTCCTTCTAGGAGTAGAGCTTCAAGCCATCTAAATCCTGAGTTCTAACACAGCTTCCCTAGAGTCTGCTTCACATTTAGGTTCTTTCTCCTTACTCTAAAGATTGAAGATCATATGAACTATGGAATTTCAGAAAGAACCCAAGAATTTTTTCCTGATGGTGATTATTATCAAAAGTAAAGTGACTTCCTTGGTCTGACCCAATTTATAGTGGGAGAGCAAATCTATGGATATGTGTTATATGAATAATTTCTTGGCCATGGTTAGGGAATCCACCCTTTATATAGGCAAACAATCTAACTAGTCATTAAATATCTATAAATATATATATACATATATATATATTACTACAAGATAGCACTTAAATTCCAGAGAAACTGGGAGTTCTATAAAGTCTATTAGAGTGTCTGAAATGGGAAATTACATCTCCACAAGCTTCTATTTTGGTCTTTGTTATCTCTCCCCAAATCAGACTGTGCATAGGTGATATTTGGTATTATGAAGAATTTTTTTGCTGAATCTCTGGGTGATACCATTCTTTTGCTGTCCCCCTCCTTTCACACATGTTACCCAATTGATTAACCACAAGTGCAAGCTGAAGAAGCAGATATTTAGGAGATAGCGATTTAACATTTGGCCTAATCATAACATCTGAAGGGCTGATGATGCAGAGAAGTTCAGTAAATTTTTTTTTTCCAGAGGAAAGTGCAGCCAACTGAGAAAAATGAGATCTTGTGTGAAAGAGAAATAGGGAAAGTATCAGAGGTTGATTTCTTTATTTTAAGAAGGGAACCAAACATTTATTAAATACCTACTATGTGTCAGGCACTATGATAAGCACTTTATAAGTATTATCTCATTTGATCCTCAAACAATCCTGGAGATAGATGATATTATCCGTATTATATTTTAGAGGAAACTGGGGCAGATGGAGGTGAAATGACTTGCCCAGAGCCACAACTACATGAGGTCAAATTTGAACTTAGGCCTTCCTGACTCACTATTCAGTGCTCTATCCATGATGCTATTTAGCTGATACATCAACATGGGATCTGCTGAGAGAAATTGGATCAGGGACTGTGAATGATAGTAATCTTGGAGTGAAGGAGAATGTTATGAAAAGAGTAGCAGTAAGGGAATCATAAGAAATGGAGGCTTATGAGAAAGTCAAGTAGTCCCAGTTTTTCTAGATTTGGTCAACAGAATGACAAACTCTAAAGACATACAAAGAATGAATATAGATGTCCATTTACATATCCTTTGCAAATTGGCAAATTTTAGGAGGGCTATGCATTTGGCCTTCTGTGCAGACTCTTGGATGGGAAGAATATATGCTCCCAGGGCTTCATGTTGAATTACAATCACAATAGGAAGCAACATGTTCAGAATCCAACTGCATGATCCATCACAGAAAAAAATCATATCAGGATTTATAAGATCCTTTCAAGACTTTAAAGATAGGCAGAGAGTTTATGAGCAGTCATGAGGATGAGAATGGGGATCCCCATCTATTGGAAGGAGAAGAGTTGCTATATTAAGGGTATTAGAAAGCTATCTAGAAAGATAGATGCATTAATAGGGGAACCTTGTCATGCCTTCTAGTATGTAGATGCCGAGTCTTATGCACATGGAGCAGAGCTGATCACTGAATGGCAACATATAAGGTGGTAGAGTGACCCAAGATAAGATTAGTAAGTTTTTCAGCCAAGAGAGCAGCTATGAAATCAACCCTGTCACCCAGGTGGTGGGAGGGGCCCTTCCAAGTCCTATAGACTACCCAGATTGTCATAAAAGCCAAAAGAAAATCCATCCAGATCCATGCCACTTACTCTCACATTGTAATGCAGCAGCACTGAGAAGTCAAACCCACTAGAGACCTCAAATTTCAGATCTCCACTAGAGAAAATGCATTCTTCATAGAAAGAGATACCATTAGTGAGTCAAGTGGCTTTTTCAGTACCTGGTATAATTAACTTGCAGAAAGACACTTTTTTAAAAGTCTTGTTTACATTCATTGTATTTTTCACTCATTTTTAATATCACATATACCTCCTCATATGCCATTTCACCCTTTCTTCACACTTGAACTACCTAAACTCAGTAATCCCTAATATCTTATCTTCACCATTTTATCTCTATGGTCATGCTGAATGTTCTCTCAGCAATTTGCATTTTTGCTTTATTGTCACTTAACCCAGTTCTGAAATTAGTAATATACCAGAAGAATTTTTCTCAAAATGAAATTCTTGAGATTTCTTCTCAAGATGATATCTCCCACACCAACATTGACAATAAAGCCAAAAATCTGAATCAGGGACTTTTTTCGTGAAAATTTCAATTGTCTATTTCATAAAGAAGACAGCCAGTGACTCTTCTTGGAAGCTAGAAGGGATCTGGGCCAAGCCCTCCCCAAATTTTCCTAGCCTTCTGTTTAAGCGCTTCTATGACTTGCAAATTTTATAGAAATTTGGCTATGACAAATTTAAAAGAGTTAAATCTATCACCAGCAAGTCGAGAACATTCGTGTGTCAGCTGACCTCCAAAAACATAGACCTTCACCTCCCCCCATTAGATGAAGAAGGATTAATATCAGATAAGCTACACTACCTGTACCATAGATCCTACCTTCCCCTTCTATTATCACCCTATAATTTTTGTGCTTGGGGCTGGCCTTAACTTCAGTATACAATTACATTAAACGTCTTCAAGTAGAGACTTAATAAACATTTGTTGAGAATATAATAGAAGTGTTTCCATGAAGTTTGACTTGAAAATGATGATCTGCTGGGTTTTCTTTTAATTATGACATACCGTGGTTTTCTGAAAATTGTTCTCTCTTTGGTTGTTTTTTTTAAGAAACTTTTTAAGTGATTTTTAAATTTCAAAGGTCATGTTAGTGAGTGCATTCAGATAAAAACATGGGAACCATCAACTCAGAAAGTAGGCTGACTGAGTAGGTATATCATACGTGTAATGGATTTTACAAAGGATATTACTTTTTCTTCTTATGACTGAAGAAGGTAGGCACCTAACATTTTTTTCAGGACAGATGGAAATCTGTCCGGTTTTCATGAATTGTTCCATTCAAATCAGTTCATAAGATCTAAAGATCCTATCTTACAAGCAACTGAACTAAGGGTATGCTTCATGCCACTTACACCAACATTGATTTTCATTTTCTGTGGGTGCAAAAATTGCTAGTTATAGCTCTGTTCAACTTCTATTTCAAAATATCCAAATATTGGAGAAATCATTACTTTCTAAAGTAATCTGGTTTCCCCTTTTTAGTGGTTCTAATATTAGGGAATTTTTTTTCATATATTAAACTAAAATCTGCCTCTCTGCAACATCTATCTATTGTTCCTATTTATGCTACCTGGGACCAAACCAAGCAAATCTAATCCTTTGTCCACATCACAGTCCTTTAAAAACCTAAAGGTAGCTAGAATCCCACCCCTAAGTCTCCTCTTCTTTAGTTAAACAGTCCCTTATATAGCATTATTTTGATTCTTTTTACTATTCTGGTTTCCCTCCTCTGAATACACTTCCTTTTTCTAATGTCTCTGCTAAAATGTTATGCCCTAAACAGGATATAGTATTTTAGTTTTAATCTGATCAGAGTTCGGTGCAGCAAAATTATTTGAAAAAGGAAAGGATTTGAGTGCAATGACAATAAGTTCCCTTTGGGGTATGTTAAATTTGAGACATTTCTAGTACATCCAGTCTGAAAATGTCCAGTAGATGACTGAATAAATAGGACCGAAGCTCTGAGAAAAGACCAGGGCTAGCTTTATGTAAACTATCTGTATAAAAAGAATAATTAAACCCAGGGGAGCAGATGTGATGACTTAGAGTGTAGATAGAGATCTGAAGAACACCTAGAGCAATGATGGAGAACCTTTTAGAGATGAAGTGCTGGGTCCCATTCCCATCCCACCCCACATACCAAGTGCCAAGCCTGTCCCCCCAGAGATGGTGGACTGTGCTCCTCCCCACCACCTAGTTCTCTTCCTGTCCTTCCCCTTACCCCACACAGAGGAGGGAGGAAGCATTCCCATTGGGTGGCTGAGCAAAGGGGTGGATGATGTGAAAAAAATGTCATCAGGCATGGTGGAGAAGGGGAAGGGAGCAGCCCTGAGTCCCTCTGCCTTTCTAGTAACAAACTCAGGGCAGGAGGTGGCTGCATGCCCACAGAGAGCTTGCTGCATGCCATATTTGGCACTATGCCATAGTTTGCCATCACTGACCTAGAGCAAATCCTTAGAGATCATCCATAGTTTAGGAGTGATATGGTTGATGAGCCAATAAAGATTAAGCAATAATAATCAAACAAGTAGGAGGAAAAACATGAGGTAACAGTATCACTAAAACCCATTTAAAGTCTTGTATCAAAGGTCATTAATAAGGGTCAGGTATATGTAATGATAATAATTCAAACATAAAAAGAACTTGCATTGTAGCATATATTCTTAGCATTTATTTGTATAGCTCAAGATACATTATTTCAGGAGTCTTATAACAATACAGTGAAATTACTTATTCCTCTTTACAGATAAAACAACAAAGGTTTAAAAAGGATAAGTGAATTGGCCCAAATCACACAGATAATATATATCAAAGACAAGATTTGAAACCAAGTCTTTCTTGGAACTAAGTACAATAGTCTGCATAATGCTGTGCTGATTCTTCATTTGGGTATTCATTATCACTACCAGTTCGAACCCCAGGACCATAAGTACCCAGCTTCATAAAGCTGAAAATATAACAGTTTTATTTCCAAACTAACAAATACAGAAAGGAGTCATATCCAAAGCCCTAGAAAATTATGATTCTTCTCCCCCTTGGTGCCACCTTTTCTTCAGAAGCTTGTATAGTCTGGGTCATTTACAGTGCTGCTCTTGGAGTGGGGAAGCAAAGACACATGAGTTTGCTTCTCTCTCTTTTGATTATCTCCATTTGCTCTAGTTCCCTTTAGCTTCCAGTAGGCTGTGATCTCTTTTCATAGACCTGACTCACTGTTTTCCATTGCTGTGCTTAATATAGTTCAGCTCCTTTTGCTGACTTCTATAAATTTGCTAATTTTTAACAAATAATACTTATCATCTTTCACAGGGGACATAACAGCTGGTCTAGCTGGAGAGAATAACAGCTAGGTCTCCAATTAGAGTGAATATTGAATTCTGCAAAGTGTTCATACTATGTCAATTTGTAATATTTGAAGTTATAATTATGTAAAAATTAAGAATTTGTTTTGGCCCAATGGAAATATGCAATTATATTTTAAGTAAGTTTTTATGTCTGTTAATGTATTATAACAGCAAAAGATAAAAAAGTATTTTCTAATTCAAGTTTCTTACAAAGCAATAGAATAGTTGTAGAAAGCAAATTTTTTTAAAATTACAGAATATCATATCCAAAGATAAGCTTACACTAACAATATAATGGAAGTGTCATTCTTGGCATTTCAAATGCTTTCTAATCATCTCTCTTTGAACATCAATACATACACTGGTAGGTACAAAGAGCATTTTCCACATTGTATAAATCTGCATGCTTACATTCTCATACAACTTAAATCAGTAATGCTCGATATTGTTTTCTTTGCAATATTTCCAGCAGCTAGGCTAAAATAACATAATAACCAGACTTTGAAAACAACTTTTAACTTATGTTTTCTGATTTGACTGTAAAAAAGTAGAAGTTATCAATGGTTGTAGCTTCTCAAGTGCATAAGGATTTCAGGACCAATTAAAAAGCATTGATTTTCATTTAAAATTCCCTTCTGCATTACCTCCCAATAAAAGTGTTGATCTATTCTTAGACACTTTTAAAATAGGGTTATTTCTTTGTTGGAAATGTAAGCTCTACCAAAAAGAAAGTTTGATGAGCAAATTTGACATTCAAGAGAAACATAAAAAACAGAAAAGCCAAGTGTTTCAGTAAAGTTTAATCGAATACATCGATACCTGGGATGGTGATAAGTGAGATAATTAAGATATCTATGATACTTGAAATACTTAAGGAACTTAAAGTACTTAAGATGCCTAAAGTACTTAACAACTTTATCACTTTTAGGAAAGTAAAAATGAGTATACATGGAAAAAAGGAATAAGCTAAATAGGATGGGTTAATTAAAAAATATCAAGGGACAGAAAAGAAGAACATGGAGGGAGAAGAAAAAAAGAGAGATAGAAGAGGAAAAATTACCTCACATTAAAAGGTGCACAAGAGCCAATACATTGGAGGAGAACATGGGAAGGGGAGAAGTAGTCAATACTTGAACTTTACTACCATTGAAGTGAGCTCAAAGTAAGAATAACACTCTCTCAGTCAGCTATAGAAACCTATCTTACCCTATAATAAAATAGGAGAGAAAGAGGATTAAGAGAAATGGGGAGGATAGACCAAAAGGAAGGTAAATTGGGAGAGGCAGTGGTCCAAAGCAAAACACTTGTGTACAGTGAAAGGCTGAAAGGAGAGGGGAAGAAGGGTAAATGAGAAAAATAATATGGAGGGAAACACAGTAATCATAATTGTGAATGTGAATGAGATGAACTCAACCATAAAACAGAAAAGGATAATAAAGTGGATTAAAAACCCGAATCCCACAATATGCTGTCTACAAGAAATGGGATTAAAGTGAGGAGATACATTAAGAGTAAAAGTAAAGAGATGGAGCAGAATCTATTATGGCTTAGCTGTAAGATTAAAAATTAATATCCAATGCTCCAAGTATTATATTTTTATAGAATGTACTAATAATAACTTGAAGTAGAGGAAAATGATAGCCTTAGCAAAGAGAGAGTTTCCTCATATGGGAATGAAGGGAAAAGGATTCTGGGAAATGAAGACCAAGGGCACAAAATTCTATTTACACATACTGCCCTGTGATCCTTTGGAAGACTAGTCTCCCCAATTGATCATTTAAACATAACAAACTTGTAAATCTAAAGAGTTTAACTAAAGATATATGCAATATTGCAGTTTCTAAAGGGAAATTACAATAATTTGGGGGATAAGAGGGAAAAAAGAGAGAAAGAACAAAAACCAATGATTGCTATATTTACCAAAAAAACAATTTGGGGGCAGTCCTCTTTGGCATAATAGTGTACATTCAAAACAAATGCATTCAACCCCCCACAGTTCAATTCGCCACATCCTAAAGTTCACTCTGGATCTTTTGGAGCAGCATGTGATTTCTGCAGGCTTCTTTTTTTTTTAAACCCTTAACTTCTGTGTATTGGCTCATAGGTGGAAGAGTGGTAAGGGTAGGCAATGGGGGTCAAGTGACTTGCCCAGGGTCACACAGCTGGGTCGTGTCTGAGGCCGGATTTGAACCTAGGACCTCCCGTCTCTAGGCCTGGCTCTCAATCCACTGAGTGCAGACTTCTTTATGGAGCCAAACAGTTCATTTTCTGGATTCAGAGAGGTAGCAAGATTCTTATCCTAAAATTACTCTCAAAAGAATTTAAACTTTGCATTACAAGATAATAATACATTCCCACCTGAGGAGGATGTTGACAAACACAAGGATCACTCAGGGAGGCATGGCTGAGTTATGAGGCATATGAATCAATTGGCAAAAGGAAATCAAAAACATCAAAAAATCCAAATTAAAGAGAAAAAGTAACTTCTGAATGAAATATAAAATATCAAAATCTTGTGTTTAAAAATTCAGAGTAAGGAAAATAAACCTATGACAGGTCCTTGAATCAGGACCCAATTAAAGTGATTTATGTCACATAAACCTGTAATAGCAATTATTCACTTACTCAATCAGCAGCCAGGACTATAGAAAATTTGCCACACTATGAAAGACAGAAAATGGACTCGATTTTAGCAGCAAATGGGAAATAGCATTCCTTGGTCTGATTTTACCTTTTCTCTCAGGGATAGGGGAACCAAAATGGCAGCCAACGTTTAGTACTTGATAGAATGTGGCTCAGGGAAGTCCTGCATCTAACATATGTCAAACAACCACAACCTCGAACCTCAAGCAAGTTCAAGTCCTCTTGTCTTGGCATAGAATCTTATCAGTCCCACCGGGATTGGTTTGGTCTTGTTGACCATGTGCTCAGTGGCACTATGCAGATTCTCTTTGTGCTTCCTTGGCACTGTGCAGTGGCTCTTTTTGTAATTCCTTCTCCTGGAATCAGACATAATCATTAAGCAAAGTCCCATAATTTTTAAACAATCAATGGCACTGTTTCTATAGCCTAAAGCTTTTGTGTATGCATTGACAATAGAGCTAATGGACATTTTAAACTTACCCTAGTGCAAAATCAAAAAAACTCTTAATATTGGTAACGTTCTTCAAGTACAAAAAATGAGAGGAAAATAAAAAAGAAAATCTCAAATACTATATTGCACATACAAGGGAAAAGAATGATAAAAAAAAAGTGTCTTAAAAATCAAAAATATATAGCTTATAATCAGTGACACACTGTGTCAGCCAAGGAGAGATAGAATATAAAGGTTTCTCACCCAAAAATGAGATCCATTTCCTTTTTAAATTGGCCATGATCCACAGTGTGAATGCAAATGATTTTCACCAAGTAACAGCTTTATAAAACAGTAGTACAACAGGTAATGCATATTCAAAAAATACCAAAATTCACAAAATCCTAATAGCCCAGTTAATGACAATAGCAAACAAACACGTTATCATATAGGATTCACATGAGTTGCTATGTGACATTTAAAAACCTTTGAAGCTCATGGATATTTGTCACAAATTCTACAGATCTAGCCAATCTTTCAACCTTGACTGAGATATTTTTAACAAAGTCTATTACTGCCATCATCCCAAAATTTGGCAGGAGAAACCAGAAAAAACACAAACTGTTGATGAAAACCTTTTGGGTCTAAAAATGTCACCAAGAACTTAGATCATTCTGGTGGAAGGGTAGAGTAAGTTAAAAAATTACAAATATAAAAACCAATTCAGAATCTAGTAGGCTTCCCAGGAAAATCCTTCCCACCTCCCAGATGAGATTATAACCTATCACAGGGTAACCAAGCCACTTGAGCAAACCTCCCTCCCTCTAGTATGAGACTGTAACAGTGTAAAAGACCCATCTCCAATATGTCCCATCCATTTTAATGTGGAGCCGAGGACTAAACAGTGAAAATCACTTCAGATGTCTCATCCATTACATTTTTAATAAATGTGGAGATGGGGAATACAACAGTGCTATTGCACTTCATTTCAACTACAAATGGACCCTTACTTCTTGTTAAAAACAACTCGGAGGTAGGCAAATGATCAGTCAGAGGAAAGGATGCTATTAGATATCTAAAAATCACTTCTGAAAACCCCTTAAAATCAATTGAGATATTTAGCTCATTAAAATCTCCAAAGGTTGTATACAGGTTGTAACCAGTTTGATGGAGTCCATCCATCATCATCTAGGTGACAATTAACAAAGGCAAAAAGGAACAAAGAGGCTGTTAAGGCAACATGTGACCTCAGTGGATGTGGTGACAAACCTAGTATCCATAAGAACCTATGGTTTTGCCACAGAAAAAAAGGTTTGTGCAAGTTGATTATGGGCTTTTATGATAGTATTTTCTTCAGTAAGTCATAGGGGAAAGTTATAAATAAAGACAATGCAACAAAACATATAGCTAATGGTCAAAACATAGTAACTTAAAATGATTCGGTGTAACAGAAGATATTAGATTAGATTAATATGTGAGCTTAAAAAACAAAATTAACAATCAGCAAATACAATGAGCATGATAGGATACAGTCACTGAATTCAAGAGTCCTCTTCTCCAATTCCAATAGACTTCTTCACTATTCAGAGTGGAACAAACTGAAGACAGATAGCAATCAATAAAACAATGGAGTCTGAAAAGGCTTAAAAAGTCACCTCCAGACTCTTTAAGGTTCCTTCCCCTCCCGAGTATCATCATCCATTTAGATTCCTTTGGTCACACTTCTGGAACTCCCCATACCTGCACTGGGCATAGTGTGGACAAATCCCATATTGGGTGTTTGGCAGAGACTAGGCAGGCAAAAATGACAAGGGGGTATAGAGAAGTGAATTGCCCCTGTGAATCTGAGGATTACTAAAGTTATCAACTGCAATGTATCCAATCAATACAAAAAAACCCCAGGAAAAGAAGTAAGAAAAGGCATTCTAAAAGCTGTAAGCTGCATGAGCTCAGTGAGGCTCTCTGGAAATGGAAGCTGTTTGAAATAAGCAGGAAACTGGGCTGTGCTTGCAATCTCTACTTCCTGTCAGTAGGTGGCACTACCCTAGTATGCGCTGCCTAAGACTAAAAGCCTCACAAAAAATGTTTGGGAGAAAAGTTCTGGCCCTTCCCCAGATACAGAGAGGTAAAACCAGTGGCCCTGTGATACCTCAGTCCCCAGTCAGCTTAAAAATCGACTTGGGAAACTGCAGCAAGCAAGAGAAAGGGGAATTTATACTTCACCAGCTTCTTAAGAACTCCCAGCTTGTATGTTGAAAAGACACAGTGCAAGCTCACTGCAGGGGGTTTGGTTCTGGATAAATAGAGGCTGCAGGCTGGACCAGGATCACACAAGCTGAGTCAGCAGCAGTAAGCAGCAACAGAAAAGTAGGAACAGCAGTGGGGCACCAGAAGTGACAGGAGAGAACCAGTTTTACAAAATTTATCTACTCCCTATTCTTTACTCAAAGGCTTTCTTAAAAAAAAAAATTTGAGAATTCATTCCCAAGGTGGTCTCCAGAAATGTAAGACTAAAAATTAATATCCAATACTCCAAGTATTATATTTTTATAAGATTTATTAATAATAACTTGAAGTTGAGAAAAGTGATAGCCTTAGCAAAGAGAGGTTCCCAGCCATGCATGCGGGAGAAGAGAGAGAGGGCAGAGTTCAACACAACTTTATTGATACAACATAAGCATGTAACATGGGGACAAAGGGAAAGGGATTCTGGGAGATGAAGTCCAAGGGTACAAAATTCTATTTACATGTAGCTAAAGTAAAAAAAGCAAGGGTAGCAATCATGATTGCAGATAAAGCAAAAGGAAAAAATGATCTAATCAAAAGATATAAGGAAAGAAATTACATCTTGATAAAAGTTATTATACACAATAAAACAATATCATTATTGAACATATATACAGCAAATGGCATAGCATCCACATTCCTAAAGGAGAAGTTACAGAAAGAAATGACAGTAAAACTTTATGGGAGATCTCAACCTTCCCCTCTCAAAAATAGATTAATCTGACCAAAAAATAAACAAGGAAGAAATTAAAGAGGTAAAGAGAAATTCAGAAAAAAAATTTGATATAATGAAGCTCTGTAAAACTGAATGAGAAAGGAAAGAAATATGCCATTTTTCAACAGTACATGACACCTACACAAAAACTGACCATATAATTGGGCATAAAAACCTCACAACCAAAAGTAGAAAAACAGAAATATCAAATGCATCCTTTTCAGGCCATAATACAAGAAAAATTACATTCAGCAAAAGACAGTAGAAATAAAGACTAAAAATTTATTGTAAATTAAATAATCTTATCCTAAAAATGAATAGAACAAAGAACAAGTCATAGAAACGATCAATATTTTCATTAAAGAAACTGACAATGAGGAGACAACATACCAAAAACTTTGGTATGCAACCAAATCTGTACTTGGGGGAAATTAATATCTCTAAATGCTTATATCAAAAAAATATAGAAAGAACAGATCAATGAATTGAGCATGCAACTAAAAAAAAACTAGAAAGGCAACAAATTAAAAATCCTGAATTAATAGTAAAATTGAAAGTAATAAAACCATTGAACTAATAAATAAGGCAAGGAGCTGGTTTCATGAAAAAAATTAAAAATTAACCACTGGTTAATTTGATTTTTAAAAAAGGAAAGAAGAAAACCAAATTACCAGTATAAAAAATGAAAAAAAAGAAAAAAAAAAGAAATCACAACCAAAGAAGAAGAAATTAAAATAATTATTGGAAGTTATTTTGCCCAACCATATGCAAATAAATCTGACAATCTAGATGGAATAGGTGAAATAGATTACAGAAATACAAATTGCCCAGATTAACGAAAGAGGAAATAAAATATTCAAATTTCTCCATCTCAGAAAAAGAATTTGAACAAACCATGAGAGAATTCCCTAAGAAAAAGGCCCACGGCCAAATGAATTCACATTTTAATTCTATCAACAATTCAAAGAGCAATTAATTGCAATACTATACTACATAACTATTTGGAATATTAGAGGAAGGAGGAATTCTTCCAAATAACTTTTATGACACAAATATATACTGATACCTAAGCCAGAAAGAGTTAGAACAAAGAAAGAAAACTATAGACCAATCTTCTTAATGAATAATTTTAAATAGAAGACTAGCAACAAGGATTACACACCATGATGAGGTGGTTTTTACACCAAGAATTCAAGGATGGTTCAGCATAAGAAAAACCACCAACTTAATTCACCATATCAATTAAAAAAATAGAAACCCCATGGTTAACTCAGTAAATGCCAAAAAAGCTTTTGACAAAATACAACATCCACTCTTTATTTAAAAAAAAAAAGAAAGAAAGAAAGAAAATATTGGAATAAATGGAGCTTTCCTTAAAGTGATAAATGTCATTATCTGTAAATGAGGATAAAATAGAACTTTCCTCCAAAATATCAAGGGTGAAGCAAGGATATCCATTATCACCATTACTATTTAATATTGTACTAGAAATGTTAGCTATAGTGATAAGACAAAAAAAAAGACATTAAAGTAATTAGACTAAGCAATGAGGAAAGAAAGTTATCACTCTTTGCAGATCATATGATGATATACATACAGACCCCCAGAGAGTCAATTAGAAAAATGATAGAAACATTTAACAACCATAGCAAAGTTGTAGGATATAAAGTAAGCCCACACAAATCATCAGCATTTCCATTATCACCAATAAAGTACAACAGGAAAATATAGAAAAGGAAATTTCATTTAAAATAACTGTACACAATATGAAATACTTGGGGGAATGCATACCAAAACAAACCCAGCAACTACATGAACACAATTACAAAATACTCTTCACACAAATAAAGTCAAATCTAAACAATTAGAAAAGCATTAATTGCTAATGGATAAGTTGAGCCAATATAGCAAAAATGGCAATCCTACCTAAATTAATTGATCTATTCAGTACCATACCAATCAAACTACCTAAAAATTATTTCATAGAGCTATAAAAATTAACAAAATTAATCTGGAAGAACAAAAGGCCCAGAACATCAAGAGAATTAATGAAAAAAATGAAGAAAGGAGGCCTAGCTATACCAATTTCAAACTGTATTATAAAGTGTTAATCATCGGAACAATCTGGTTCTGGTTAAAAAAGAGTAGTGGATCAATGAAATAAGTTAGGAAATCAACACACAGTAGTTAATGACCATAGTAACCTAGCATCTGATAAAAACCAAAAATCCAAACTTTTGAGAGAACTCACTATTTGACAGAAATTGCTGGGAAAAACTGGAAAAGAGTATGGCAGAAATGAGGCATAGAAAAACACCTCACACCATATATCAGTGGTTCCCAAACTTTTTTGGCCTATCGCGTGCTTTCCAGAAAAAAAACATTACTTAGCGCCCCCTGGAAATTATGAAACTATTTATTGAACTCAGAATGTAATACAAAAAAAGTGTGGCCATCACTGCTCCCCTGGATCGCTGCTGCACCCACCAGGGGGCGGTAGCACCCACTTTGGGAATCACTGCCATATATCAAGATATCCTCAAAATGAATACTTGGTCTATAAATAAAGGGAGATACCATAAACAAATTGGAGGAACACAGAATAGTTTTATCTATCAGACTTATGGATAAGGGAAGAATTTCTGCCCAAACAAGACAAAGAGAGCAAAATTAAATGGATAATTCTGATTACATTAAAATAAAAGGTTTTGTACAAATAAAATCAGTGGAATCAATTAGAACTAATAAATTGGGGAGGGGCAAGATTTTATAGCAAGTATCTTTGATGAAGGCTTCATTTCTCAAATATATAAAGAACTGAATCAAATTTATAAGAATACAGACCATTCCCCAAATGAAAAATGGCCAAAGGATATGAACAGGAATTTCTCAAAGGAAGAAATAAATCTATAGTCCCATAAAAAAAATGCTGCAAATCATTATAGATTATAGAAATGAAAATTAAACCAACTCTGAGGTATCACCTCACACTTATCAGATTGACTTATATGACCAAAAAGGAAAAGGGTAAATGTTGGAAATTATGTAGGAAAATTGGGACACAAATAGACTGTTGGTAGAGCCATAAAATTATGCATACCCTTTGAACCAGCAATATTACTATTAGATTTTTATTCCAAAGAGATCAAAGGTAGAAGAAAAGGATCTACTTGTACAAAAATATTTTAGCAGCTCTTTTGTAGTAGCAAAGAATTGGAAACTATGGGGATATCCATCAACTGGGGAATGGTTGAACAAGTTGTTGTGTATGTTTGTAATGGAATACTATTGCACATTAAGAAATGATGAACAGGATGAGTTCAGAAAAACTTGAAAAGACATATATGAACTGATGCAAAGTGAAGTGAGTAGAACCAGGAGAACAGTATATGAACATGTATGATGATCAACTGTGAAGGACTAAACCATTATCAGCAAAGCAAGTTTCCAAGACAACCCCAAGAGATCCTTGATGAAAAATACTATCCATGGCCAAAACAGTAACTGTTGAAGCCTAATTACAGATCAAAGGATGCCATTTTTTCACTTTATTTCTTTCATGAATCTTTTATTGTATGTGTGACATGACTCTTCTTTCACGGCATGAGGAATATGGGAATATGTATTGCATGAAGCATTGGTATAAACTTTATCAGTCTATTTATCACTTTAGGGAAGGGAAGGAAGAGAAGGAAAATCTGAATCACAAAATTTCAGATAACATTTGTCAAATTTTGTTTCTACATGTAATTGAAAAAAATTTTAATTTTTTAAAAAGAAATGTAAGCTCTAGAATACAATTGTTTTCCAGAATAAGCATGTATCATCACAATAAAACCTTTTTGATTAGTGTATCAGATACCTTTTTATTTTCTTCAAAACATTAGGATATTGAACTGTCATATCTTTCCATGCAGACTTCCTCTCTGATAATTTTAACATTATGAAATTTGACTCTATTTATAAAGCAATAAAACTAACCAATGCATTCAGTAAAAAATGTCTTCACTATCCACTTTATTTCCATTTTCTTTCATTTCCTTAAGTAGACATGAACCTTTTGTCTGAATGGCAACTCTGCTAAATGTCTTGAGTTTTTAATTGCAATTGTCAATATATACAGCTAAAAGATTCTCTATTTCTATCAATGTAACACTTTATAGTTGTTTTCAAATCACAAAAAACTGATGAATCTTTGCTTTCTTTTATTTTGCCTGCTTGTTTTATAATATTTAATATCATCAATTTACACATTCTGTTTTAGAGTTACTACAACCACATTCATGCTGTTCAATTACATCAATTTTTGTTCAAATGTAATCACAAGCCTTTTGTCCATTTTGTGAAGTGTTCTTTTTTAGAAAATTAATCCAATTTTGTCAGTGCAACATCACATCCACCAATGATGATGGACAAGTACAGATTGATGGTGTGGTCACACGTTTATATCCTCAACTAACTCACAAGAGTAACATTTATTGAATTTTGATTCACATGGAATAAAAACTGATGTCACTCTATAATTTGACCAAATCAAATTTCACATTATTTGAACTTGCATTAATTTGAGACCCAGCTATTTTCTGGTGCCTCTGGTTCTTTCTATATATGGTTACAACTTAATATGACACCTCTGTACTACAGTGTACTATTCTGTTCTTTTGAAATCTTCTATTGTATGCTGGGATATTACAACTCTAGCTTCACAGACATAAATTGCCTTAATGTGGTTCTGAGAATTTCTCCATATTTGGACTATTATTAAAAGTCTCCCAGTTTATAATAAATCTACATTGTTTTTCATCCTACTTCTTCCATTGTACATCAGTGCTTATATCAATCAAGAAACTTCGGTTTATAAATTATTATATATAACATAATATATATTATATTAATTGTTTAATACCTATTTAAAACTTCATGTCACCTACATGTAATCCTTTTAGATACTCAGTAATATAATGATAAATTGTAATCATAGCAGATTTAATAGTAAAGAATAATCCCAATTGTTGACTGAATAATTGTGTCTGAGAATCAGTAATAAATAACCATAACATAGAATTAATAGAATTCCCTGTACATGTCTTTATCAAGGGGAGTTTGTGCATACCTGCAGTGTCTTGGATACATCCAAGAATATCTAAGACTATAAGTTCATAATATCAACATTTGGCTTTGAAACTACAAAATAACCTTGGCCAGCCTCATAATCACCATACATGGAGAGGTGGCCGGTAGCCAGGAAGGTATTCTGCTTCCAAGGGTGACAGCAACAGGGACTGTCCAGCCAGTGTCCTGCCAATGTCTGGGGGCCCTCAAAGTCCTCGTTGGTGTAGGAAGCCAGCGAGGTAGATAAGAAGGATGGAATCAGGAGGACCAGGCTGGTGAGTGGCAAACAGGGCATTTTATTAAGAGAAGTCATGATTTTTATAGGGGTTGCAGAACAGGTTTAGAGTTTGTACCCAAACTTTCCATACACATAGTAACAGGCAATGTCTACAAGGTAACAGGTAATTTTTAACTGAGGACCTTAAGGATCACAATACAGTCTGTCATACATCAGTGATTTATCAGATACATTTCATACAGGGACTGGAGGACTGGGGGGTGTCCGTAGATTGCATGATACATACACAAGAGCTTGCCTGCGTTTCTAAGGTAGTGAACACAACCCTAGATGCAGAAGGAGAGAAAGGAGAAGGAATGTGGCTAGGGACTTTCTGGGCCTAAGTCTTGCTGAGAGTCTTTGAACCCAACCGTCTCAGCTTGCCACCCAAGAGGACTGACTTTCACAAGGAAGATGTTATTTGTAGGAATCCCACTTCTCTAAACTGAATTTGTGTAATCTGGCTCTTACAAATAACAGGCAGCTCATAAATTTGGAGTCTTAGGCTATACTGAAGATGCTTGCAAACCACTGATTTATTTGATTTGCATATTCACAATAAAGTCAGTTTGGTTCACAAAAAGTCATTTTCCAATATTTTTCTTTTACAACAACTTCCTCTGAATCTCTAAGTTCTGAGACATTCACCTTCCATTTGTCTTTTTTTTTTTCCTAAAATCCTTACCAGTCTTATCAGTTCTAAGGCAGAAGAATGAGGGAAAGGCTATTGTGATTTGCCCAGGGTCACAGAGCTAGTAAGTGTCACATTTGAATCCAAGACCTCCTATCTCTAGGCCTAGCTAGCTCTCTATCCATTGAGTCACCTAACTGGCCCCATTTGTCTTTCATCTGTCATTTTCCTCGGATTCAGCTTGACAAAGTTGTTTAGATTACCTTGGGCTACTTCATAACAGATCTACAAAAATGGAGAGGAAAGTGATATAGTAGAACTTGCTTCACAAGGAAATTTCTATTATCATTAAATATAGAAAAATTCCTTGTTCACCACTTACTCTTCTGGCATTATGTGAAAAAAAATCTTTTCATAAAGGAAAGGGCGCCTTTGCCATAAAGTGAGTCCCTTTTCTCAAGTCCTAAAGCTAAAGGTAACTTAAATGGAAAAGGAATTAGGATTTAACCTAGTGGGGACAAATGCCATAAATTTAAAATGTCACTTAAAGTATTATTTAGGAGCAATAGTATAATGCAAAGTTATAATTCTCTTCATATCCAAATTGTGCAAAATTTTAAGTTAGTAAGTTCTATTTCTGGAATCCTTACTTAATTGCTCTTAAAAAGTGATAAGGTTAGAGCTGAATCAGAATAAATAGTTTTATTAAGAAGGGATATCGGTGTATATCATAAACCAAACCCAGCAAGAATAAGATTGAAAAAACTTTTTCATTTAAAATAATTACAGACATTATAAGACCACTTGGGAGTCTGCCTACCAAGAAATATATAGAAACTACATGAACACAATTACAAAGCACTCTTCACATAAATATAGGTCTAAATAACTCAAAAAATATTAATTGCTTATAGATAAGCTGAGACAATAAAATTAAAATGGCAATGCTATTCAAATTAATTTATTTATTCAGTGTCCTGCCCATCAGTTTTTCCAAGAATTACTTTATAGAGCTCAAAAAAAAAGCCATAACAAAAGATCAAGAAAATCAAGGGAATCAGTTTTTTTTTAAAAGGAACAGAGTACCAGCAGCACTAGTTGGCAAATTATACTACAAAGCTGTAATCATCAAAACAATTACAACAAAATGGTTTACCAATGTAACAGATTAGGTACACAATAGAAACAAATAAGCACAATAACCTAGTGTTTAATAGACCCAAAGATTCCAGTTATTAGGGCAACAACTTACTGACAAAATCTATTGGGAAAATTTGATAATAGTCTGGCAAAAACTAGGCATAGACCAGCATTTCACATTGTACACTATATAAGCTCAAAATTACATAAAGTGTAATATCATAAGCAAATTAGTGGAACCTAGAATGTAGCAGTTTTTTAAGGAGGCAAGAATTGTAAACTGAGGGGATGCACATTAATTGGGGAATGGCTGAGCAAACTATGGCATATGAATGTGATGGAATACTATTATGCTCTAAGAAATGAGGAAGGGAATGGTTTCAGAGAAACCTGGGAAGACTTGAATGAACTGATGCAAAGTGAGGTGATCAGAGTAAGGAGAACAATTTATACAGTAACAGCAAAATTGTAAAGATGACAATTAAAGACCTAATAACTAATCAACACAATAATAAGCCCAAATTCAAAAGGACTCCCAATTAAGCATATATCCTCTTCCAAATAGAAAAGCGATGAACTCAGTGTAAAGCATATTTTCTTCTACTTCCTTTTTTTCTGGGAAAACAACTAATGCAGAAGTATCCACTTTCAAAAAGAAGTGATGAACTCAGAGTACAGCATATTTTCTTCTATTTCTTTTTTTTCCTGGGAAGATAACTAATGCAGAAATTTGTTTTGCATGTCTATACATATTTGTGGTGGTTTTATTTTTCTTGCCTTCATAATGGGTAGGGGAAAGATGTGGGGAGGAAAAGAATTTGGAACCAATAATTTTTAAATATTGAATAAAATAAAAAGAAGGCATCAAGATAAACTAACAAGGTTTAGTTTGCCAAACAAAAACTTCAGCATACAGCTAGATGCCCATCACAGTCTGTATGGTTGGCAGAGACAGCAAACCAGGTGAGAGCAGCAGAAAGGAGTCCCAATGGGAACCATGCAATGTCATACATAATCCTCCACATGTGTGCCTAACATGCCCATGCTCTTCAGTGTGTATTTGTGCCTGATTTGGGGGGGGGGGGGAATATTCTGTTGCTATTTTTCCTACTTTGTCATTTCATTAAATGCCTTTGTTTTAACCCAAATGAGTCTTCTGGTTGCCTAGTAAACACATTAGAAAAAATGGGAGAAAGAAGATATGTAGTCCATGTCAACTGCACTTCGCTCATTTTGTTCATTTTACATTTAGCTCATTCTCAAGAAAATCTATAGCAACCTTAACCATAAGGTACTATGGAAAATTAGACCAATTAAATTACAATCTGTTATTTATCTCATGTATTTCTTTATCACATCTTCAGAAATGTATTATTCAAAACGTCTTCTAAACCATTTTTTATATTTGCCTTTTTTTCTCTACAAAACCATAAAACTGTATTTTTTAAATTCCTTCTAGCTAATTTAATGTATTGCATAAGGTAGGCACTTTAAAAATATTTGATTACTTAAGTTGAATTATAACAATTATATACATTAAAAATAACACAATCAGTTCAAGGTCATGGTAACACACAATCCTTAACACATTATGTTGAGGTAACAGCCCATCAAGCTGGTGTTTTATGGGGTTTTTAGCTCAGACTTATGATTTCCTCAGTGTAGGTAACACCCAGTATTGAAACCTCCTACACCAGAAACAGATCAACAACTCCTCTATAACTTGTAGACTTAGAAATTTAGTCTGTTAGGGGCAGGTAGGTGGCTTAGTGGATTGAAAGCCAGGCCCAGAGACAGGAGGTCCTGGGCTCTAATCTGGCCTCAACGCTTCTTTGCTGTGCAATCCTAAGCAAGTCACTTAAACCCCATTGCCTAGCTCTTATTGTTCTACCTTAGCATCAATACATAGTATTGATGCTAAGGCAGAAGGTAAGAGGAAAGAAAGAAAAGAAAGAAAGAAAGGAGGAAAGAAAGGAGGAAAGAAAGAGAGAGAGAGAGAGAGAGAGAGAGAGAAAGAAAGAAAGAAAGAAAGAAAGAAAGAAAGAAAGAAAGAAAGAAAGAAAGAAAGAAAGAAAGAAAGAAAGAAAGAAAGAAAGAAAG
>NC_058134.1:210823792-210840284 GCF_016433145.1 Gracilinanus agilis | reverse complement strand
GGAAGGAAGGAAGGAAGGAAGGAAGGAAGGAAGGAAGGAAGGAAGGAAGGAAGGAAGGAAAGAAGGGAGTCTGGTATTGGTATTATCAAAAATAACAGCTTTATAAAGTATGAACAGCATGAGAAGCAAAAATTTATTCCCTAACAGCAATGGGAAAGTGCTATCAGATATTTCTGTGTACCTTAGGAGGATGATCCATAACCAATGCCAAAATGACAAGACACACAGCTCTCAGATATGGTTTGTGTCTGAAGTCAAATGTTCTCCACCCCCAACATTTTTATTTTTATTGTTCAGTTGTTTCAGTCATGTACCCCCGTTTGGGGTTTTCTTGGCAAAGATATTGGAGTAGTTTGCCATTTCCTTCTCTAGATTATTTTATGAATGAAGAAACTAAGGAAACTTAATGGGATTAAGTAACTTCCCAGGATCACACAGGAAATGAGGTCAGAATCGAACTCAGGAAAATGAGTCTTTCTAACTCCAGATTCTATCCACTGTACCACCCAGGTCTCTAACATTTTATCATTTTATCATTCATCCTTACCTGAGGTATTAGGGACTAAGAAGTAGAAGCAATTTTAAAACGAATCAAAGTAAAAGTTGTAAGCAAGGGATAGCTAGGTAACATAGTGGATAGAGCACCAGAATAGAAGTTGGGATGACCCTGGTTCAAGTCTGGTCTCATTCAAATACTTTCTAGCTGTGTGACCTTGGGCAAGTCACTTAATCCCCGTTGCCAGCCATTGCCACTCTTGTGTTAGAAATGATACTAAGAAAGAAGGTAATGGTTTTTAAAAATAAATAAAACTTATGAGCAAAATGTTTATGATGGGGAAAAAAATCCAAATTATTAGTTAAACGATGATTAGGTTAATAGCTTATTTCAGTTTATTTATTATAATAATAGATATTTATAGTGTTATAAAGTTTGCAAAGCACTTTGTATACATTGTAATATTTGGCTATCAAAATAAACCATACAAGAGATGTCATTATACCTGTTTTATAGGCTCAGAAAGATAGTTCCTAACCAACGCAACAAACTATCAAAGGCTAGATTTGAACCCAGGTTTGCTGGGCTCAGATCCAGTACTCAATCTGCTCTGCCGGTTAGAACAATTTGCCATGCTAGTTAGTCCTCATTCCCCAACCCCCATTATTATAGACAGTGAGAATTGATTGTAATGCAGAAATGCAAGTCAATGGTACAATAACAGGATGCAGCTGCAGATTTCATAGAAATGGGTGACAGCCAATTCATATTATCTGTACTATTAAGAGTATTCCCAGAGTACATGACACATGGCATGCTGAAGTGCCACCTAAGATTCTTTCAGACCTTTCAGAAATGAAAAAAATGAAAAAAGAGATAGTACAACAAATAAAATTTCAGGCTGCTAATTAATAAAAAGAAATAACCAAGAATTCTTATTGACTAATAAAAATCAGAAACCTAGTTGCTTAATGTAATAAAAACAAAAACAAGGAGTACTCAATTCAGCAACATTCACTAAAACTGGAACAATACAGAAAAGATTAGAATGATCCCTAAGCAAAGATGGCCTACAAATTTGTAAAGCATTCCATATTTTTAATTTTTACATATTTTTAATCTTTTGAATATGTTATACTACACAACATTCTTTACACACATGTAAAAAAGTCTGACCTAAATAAAGAATATTAATTGCTCATGAAGAGACCAAATCACTATAATAAAATAACAATACTACCTAAATTAATTTACTTGTTCAATGCCATACCATTTTACCAAAAGATGACTTTAAAGTAGAAAGAATAATAACAAAATTCATTTGGAAGAAAAAAGGATCAAGAATCTCAAGGAAAATAATGGGGAAGAGATGAGAAGGGGTTCTATCAGTACCAAATTTCAAGCTGCATTATCAAGCAGTAGCCATTTTAAAATTTTAGTACTGATTTAAAAATAGAAAGGTAGCTCAGAAAAATAGACTAGGTGTAAAATATGTGAAAGTACAAGAACAGAATAGTCTTGTTTTATTAAAACTCTTTTTTAAAACTAAGCTCCTAGGGCAAAAAATTCACTATATTTGCCAAGAACTGCTGAAAAGCAGTCTGTATCAAACTATGTATAGACTACTATCTCACAACTTCCTACTATCAAGGAAACCATAGTATCATCCCAGTCACCCAGCCTTGCAATGTAGGTGCTATCCTTGACCCTCTCCACACCTGCATATTCAATCAGTTCTCAAGTTCTGTCATAAATAACTTCATACCACTCCCTACTGGTTGGCCCTCACCGCTTTACTTCTTGGATTATTGCAATAGCATGCTGGTCAGTCTACCAGTCTAAAAGTCTCTTCATTCAGCTGTTCAATTGATCTTCCTAAAACACATCTGACCACATTCAATAAACTCCAATATCTCCCTGTGACTTCCAGTTCATAATCTGTTCCCCTTCTAGCTTTCTGGTCTTTTTATTCCTTACTCCCTTCCATGTACTCTGATATCCAGTGACACTGGACTGCTTTTCTGTTCCTAAAACACAACAGCATATTTTGATTGATCATTTTCACTGCCTGTCCACCATAATTAAAGTGAATATTCCAATCTATTAAACAGGGCAGATAAAAAGCCTTCAGAGATAAGAAAAGCTCAATCTCCAACACCCTTCCCCCACCAAAAGCACTAAGAGCCTCCTTAAGAATCCTGCTGACTTGGATCCCAGGGCAAAGGCTGCAACCCTGACAGAATACCTTGATAACAGGGCAGGAAGCACAACTCCCTTCATCCTCCATACCTTCACCTTCTCCTTCAGCTTCTGATATCAGCTGGGGAAGATCTGACCTCAGGGCTCATTAATACTCCATCAGCCTAATCTAGTCAATCAGCAGAGCAGAGAAGAAGCCCCTTCAGGACAGAATAGCCCAAACCCACAGATCCAGCAAATAATCAGGGAAGCAAGATTACAGTCAATAAAACGAGGTGGGGGAAGGAAGAAGGAAAAAATATGAGTAGACGACAGAAAAAGAAAAAGGAAATTACAAAGTGCAAATGGAACAGAGGAGGACCAAGGAACACCAAGAAAAAATGCAGAAACTCCAGCAAATTGGACTCAGGCTTTGGAAGAACTCAAAAACAATTCAAAAAACAATTAAGAGAAGCTGAAGACAATTGGGAAAAGAACTTAAAAAGGAAAATGAGTCATCTGGAAACAGAGGCAAATAAACTAAAACAAGAAAATAGTGTCATGAAAGCCAGAATTGACCAGCTTGAAAATGAGTGAAAGATGACCTACAAAGAAAAACAGATGAGAAGGAGAAGGATGACATTCCCTTTTGAGCAACTTTAAAATAATAATGCTTCAAATCAAATTCTGGAGTGGCAGCAAAAGGTTAGGGTGAAACATCCTTCCATCTGAAGAGATCTGTGACATGGGAGTAGAGGTTGGCCTAGAGCCCCGGTAGATGCAAACACCATTGAAGGGTCTAAGTAGTAGGAAAAGAAGCAGAAGTCACTTACAGAGTTCTCAAAGCAGAAATGGTAACCATCAACTAAAAAGAAAGAGATTACAATGACTCCTGTGCTAGCACTGGATGCAGGACCAGACACTGTTTAGCAACTCCCATTGCCTTTACTTACTTCTGTGCCACATTTCAAGGATAGAAAGGAACTCTTTCAATCAAAAGGGAGCAGGGTTCTTGAGGAGTAGTATCACTTCTGGTCCCCAGTGAGTAGGACCCTGAGGATTTGTACCAATTGTAATTCCAAAGGATTAGAGGCTCTACTTAGATAATAACCAGAGCACGACCAGGAGAGCAATAACTATACCTATTCCTTGACTACACCAACTTGGAAACACAAAGAACTTCCAAATCCCCAGGAATAGCTCTGAAAAATAATAATATGAAAAAGTCTGAAGCTTAGGACAATATTCACCCCTCCCCCCACTCTCTACTAGCTGTGCTACAAACAGAGCCAAAATGTAACATAAAGTTCAAAGCCAGGAAAAAAAAAAACAAAAGCATGAGCAAACAACAAAAAATAACCTGACCATAAAAATTTACTATAGTGACAGAAAAGCTTAAGAAACAAACTTAAAAGAAGACAATGAAGTAAAAAACACTTATAAGTAAAGCTTCAAAAGGGAAATAGTCATTGGACCCAAGCCTAAGAAGAATTCCTGGAAGAGCTAAAAAATTATTTTCAAAATCAAGTAAGAGTGGTAGAGGGAAAATTAGATAAAGAAATGAGAGCAAAAGAAAAAATTATGAAAAGACAATTAGAAACTGGGGAAAAAAGAAGCACAAAAAAATACTGAAGAAAATAAAATCCTAAAAAACAAAAATGGGTAAATGGAAATAAGAAGTACAAAAGTTCACCAATGAAAATAATTTCTTAAAAAACTAGAATTGGCAATGCAGATGCTTATGACTCCGTGAGACATCAAGAAACAAACCCCAAAATAGTAAAAAAAAAAAAAAATGAAAAATAGAAGAAAATATGAAATATCTTATTGGAAGAATAACTGACCCAGAAAACAGATCAAGGAAGGAAAATTTAAAAATTATTAGATTAACTGAAAGCCATGATCGAGGAAAAAAGCCTAAACATCATATTTCAAGAAATTAGAAAGGAAACTTCCCCAAATATCTAGAACCAGAGGACAAAGTAGAAATAATCCACTGATGATCATCTGAAGGAGATTCTAAAAACTCCATGGAATAGAATAGTATATCCAAATTCCAGAGCTCCCTGGACAAATAGAAAATACTTTAAGGAGCCAGGGAAAAATGCCATTTCAAATATCATGGCAGATCCATAGTCAGGATCACACAAGATTTAGCACCCATTGTGTTAAAGAAATAGAATACTTTGAATATGATGTTCCAGGAGACAGAGTCAAAATTACAACTGAAAATAATAGCCCAGCAAAACTGAAGTAGAAGACTTTCAAGCATTCCTGATGAAAAGACCAAAATTGAATAGAAAATTTTATTTTCAAATACAAGACTCAAGAGAAGAAAAAAATGTAAACATGAAAGAGAAATCATAAGAAACTCAGTACAGTTCAACTATTTACATTCCTATATGGGAAGATAATATATGTCACTTCTAAGAACTTTACCATTATTGGGGAAGTTAGAAGGGTTCTACATTGAAAGAGGGAGTGAAAGTGAGTTGATTAGGTTGGGATGATATGAAAAAATGAAAGGGTAAGAAAGAGAAAGGAATAGTTTTAGAAAGTGTAAGGATGGGATTTGTGCAAAGGGGATGGGACAAAAGGAGCCAGAGAAGGAGTGGCTGACAATTGGTGACAGTTGCTGGCAGCTGAGACCAGAGAGAATGTTGGGGTAATTCTCCAGAAGAGGAAAGAAGAGGACATCCCAGCTTGGATCCAGTCCTGAAGGCTTCCTCAGGATCTTTCTTTGGAAACTGAAACTTTGATTCCCTGGTCAAAGGCATCCCATCGCTTCTCACCCATCAAGACTTCAACCATTGAGTCAGCTAAAGTTTTTGGACTCCATTTTGGGAGCAATCTATTAGTCTCCTTCTCACATTACCCAGCCTTGCTGAGAGACCCCCTTTCAGTCAAAACTTACAATTATAGGAAAGGATAGAAACAGAAAACTAGAAATAGAAACAAAGGAGAAGGGTTGGGGGAAGAAGCTTAGGAGTGGGAGCCATTCAGGTTCCCACCTAAGCGACTGACTTCATAGAAATAGAGAAGAGGGCACACCAAATCCCTCTGCCCTTTACCCCTTTCCCCAATCCCTAAATTGTGATTAATAAAAGCCATTCATTAGTCAGATAGCATTCCAGAGTGCCTGAGAGACAACGAGGGAGAAGGGAACCACAGCTTGGTCTGGCTGCCTCCATGTTGGAGCCAGACCACCCACTGTGAAGTTGACTGACCTCGGGGAGGCTTGTGTGAACCCCATCCTCATTCAGGATCAGATTGGGGTACCACATACCTCATCTTATAGGGAAACCTCACCCCCTACTCTTGTGGGGCAGCACAACCATCCAGGTCACCCAGTTTTGGGGTGACACCCCTCAAAGTCTCCCGGTATATATTCGGCATGAAGGGAGAGCTGGAAGAGAGACTCACCTCATAGACTCTCTCTATCTCCCCTCTATTTAACGTTCTTTACTGGCTCTCATTATTGTTACAAAAGGTAGGATATGGCAGACTTCTGGAGAAAATTGAATGGGGAATAAAAAAGGTGTATACTCCTTTTTCTCAACTAGACATGACACTTTCACAGAAATTGACTGCGTATCAAGGCTTAAAAATCTCACAACTGATATGCAGAAAGGTAGAAATATTAAATGCATCCTTTTCAGACCATAATGCAGTAAAAATTACTGTTAATAAAGGGCTCCCTATTTAGGGTGCCAAAGAATTGGAAATTGAAGGGATGCCCATCAATTGGGGAATGGCTAAATAAGTTGTAACATATGATTGTAATGGAATACTACTGTGCCATAAGAAATGACATACAGAATAATTTTGGAAAAATATGGGAAAACCTACATGAAATTACAAAGAGTGAAATGGAAAGATTAAAAAGATAGATAGGCTGATTAAAGATAAAGTAAAAATTAATTGGAAATGAAATAATCTAATCCTAAAGAATGAGTGATTCAAAGAATGAATCCTAGAAACAATTAGTAATTTCATTAGAGACAATGAAAAAAATGAGACAACATACCAAAATTTGTGGGTTGCAGCCAGAATAGTACTTAGGGGAAATTTTATATCTCTAAATACTTATACCAATAAAATAAAGAAAAAACAAATCAATTCAACTAAAAATACTAGGGGGGAAAAAGAACAAATTTTAAATCTTCAATAAAACACCAAAATGGAAATCCTGAAAATCAAAGGAAAGATTAATAAAGTTGAATACAAGAAAATTTTGCACCATTTACTTGTAATTTTGCACCATTTACTTTTGGTTGTTTTGTGATTATTCTTTCCATTTGTTGTTATCATTGTGTCTATTATTTTCTTGTCTCTGCTTACTTTGTTCTTTACTAATTCATTTAGATCTTTCCATCTCTATTCATTACCTTTGTAATATCTTACAGCATAATAATATTCCATTCAATTCATACACCTCAGTTTGTTTAGTTATTCCGCATCTATTTTGTTTCCAATTCTTTACTTCCACCAAATAGTGTTGCTCTAAATATTTGCTATATATGGGGACTTTATTTTTATCAATAACCTTCTTAAGGTATAAACCTAGGGTGTAGCTATTTTAATTATTAATTTAATTATTAACTATTTACATAATTCCAAAATGCTTTCTGAAATGGTTGTTCTAATTCACAGTTCTAACAACAATACTCTAACATGCCTACCTTCCCACACCCCTTCAATATCCATTATTCCCATCTTTTGCCAACTTAAACAATTTTCTAGGAGTGAAGTGAAACCTCAGAGTTGTTCTGATTTGCATTTCTCTTGTTATTAGTCATTTAGAACCTTCTTTCATATTATTGTTAACAGTTTTTAATTCTTTAGAGACCTAGTTGTTCATAACCTTTAACCACTTGTCTATTGGAGAATGGCTTTTCTTCATACTATACATACACACAAAATATATGCTAGTTTTCCATATATCATGGATACCAAATATGTATTTGAGAAATTTTATATTAAGATCTGCCTCCCAAAACTTTTATTCTTATCCTAGAAGTTTATATTTATATTAGATCTGTCCAAAACTAAGTGAAGTTTTAAATTTCTTGTCCCTATTATTGTCTATGTTTTCCTCTAATTAGGTTAATTTTTCCTTATAGATTTAGATTCTAAGACATTTGAAGTAATGTGGCAGAAAAAAATTATTTAGAACTGAAATAAAGTAGGAAGAAGTATATTAAGCCTGGAAGAGGGAGCAGTTAAAAAAAGGGTGAATTCCTCATCCCCAAAGTTTCTAAATTACACATTATATAGAATTCTAACAAAAGAACAAGGAAACAATAGCCTTTTGGCTGTTTTGCACAGAGGTCAACTATCCAAATAAAACAAGTTATCAGTCTTCTGGTCTTCTGACAGGTCTTTTGGGGGGTCAGAATAACCTGGAATCATGAGTTAAGCATTAAACAAATCTGGTCTCTAAGCAACAGGTCTGATTTCTCCACATAGGGCAAGGTTCAAAAAATACAACATTTTCTTACCGTTCTTACTCTTTAGGCTTAATGCCCAGCATTCTTATTCTAGCAGAACCACAATTACAAAGGGGAAGAGGGCCTACTTGTACAAAAACATTTAGAATAGCTCTTTTTGTGGTTGAGAAGAAATGGAAACTAAAGGGATATCCCTTAATTGGGAATTACTGAACAAGTTGTGGTATATGATTGTAAAAGAATACTATTGTGCCATAAGAAATGATGAACAAGACAATCACAAAGAAAATCTGGAAAGACATATGAAGAGATGCAAAGTGAAGTTAAGTAGAACCAGGACAACTCCAAGGAACTCATGACAAAAAAAAATCTTCCACCATCACGGTGGAAGTCTAAATGTAGATTGAAGCTTACCATTCTTCCCTTTATTTCCTTCATGAATTTTTCTCTAGGGTAAGCAATATGTATCTTCTTTCACAATATCATGAACATGGAAATATGTATTGTATGATAACATATGTACAACCTCTATCATTTTTCCTGCTGTCTTATGGAGAGGGAAAATTGGGAGCAAGAGAACATGGATCACAAAATGTCAGAAAATGATTGTTAAAAATTGTATCAATATGTAAAAAGACTTTTTAAATTTTTTTTAAGAAGCCCAATTACAGAAACAGATAGCTAGGTTAAGGTTTAAAATATCCTAAATCAAGAGAGTCATCCTTTTTACTGATTATCTCATCTAGAATTTAATAAAATTATTTTAAGAAGTTATTGGGACAAAATCGGTGGCAATTCATAGTCAGAAGGATCAAATTGAGTTAACATCAGGAGCACTTAGTTAAGAAGAGTCATAATCTCTTATAAAACTTGTTAAACAGACTTTGGGAATCATTGGTTAAATTCAGTAAGATCTTTTATACTTGCATCTCATTACAGTAATTGAGAGATATTGAAAAAAACAGAATTTTTATATCTATACTTTTACAATTCACCTGCCCATTTTGGGGGGGGGGGGAGAAATTTACTATAAAAGGAACATCATAACTGTCCCTTCAAGGGCACAAGACCAACCCAAAATTAGCATAGGAGGTAAACTCTGCTTCCTTAACTCTGCTTGATTCAGGGAAGAGTCATAGTTAACCTTTATTTTGGAATAGCCAATCATAGAGCAAAATTGATTTTATTCACACATAATCAAGCTCAAAATTAACCATGTGGGAAAATGTCCCTTTCAGAGGAAAACAGCACAATGAGGAAATTCAGTCAAGAGAATACTACCATCTCATTTGCAAAGTCTCCTCAATCTTCTCAGACATAGACATCCACCTGTAGCAGTTCTTAGATTGCATTCTCTTTGAGTACATGGCATTTCCTTTAAACGATGGGTTATTGGCTTAATGACAATTCAGACAATCATAACAATCCAAACTTAGAACAATACCAAAATCCAATCCCAAGAGATTTTTTTTTCTCAGATCTTAAGGTGAAGAATAGCTATTATTCACTGTTACTGCAATCACAGTTGACAATAAACACATATATTTTTTATCTTTTCTAGTTCAAATCTATCCTGAAACAGAAATCAATCAGAAATTAAGAAAATAATCACATTCTGGAATTTCACATATATAGTAAATACATGATAGTTTGCTCAAAACCCAGAAAAATATTGACTACTATAAGTCTTGGCGCTGATACATATCCATATCTGAAAGGTATTGTATATTAACCTCCAAGCCAAAATAAAATCTTTAAATCTGGTGTATGTCAATCCTAAATTGCCTCTAATATATAACTTCAGTACATACTATTCCAGGGCACTTGCATAATTTTCATAAGCAATGGCCCAACAATCTATCAAACAAAAATCATTTTTTTTATAAAATAAACTTATAAGCCCCTTTGCTTCAGCTATGAGAGATTTGAGTTTCTTATTAAACCGTAGAGTCAATAAAATTTGTGACTTCACTAAGACTAAAGATCTAAAGGACAGAAAATCTGGCAAGTCCCCAGAGGACTTCACAGATTTTAACAAATTCTATAGAGCTTTCCCAAATGCTAACTAATTACTAATATTTATTTAAAGCAAAATATATCCAATTAAATGCATGCTGGTTTTTTAAACCATAATACCAGTAGTCTTTATCAAAAAAGGAATTAGTTTTCCAGTGATCCAATTATATAACCTTCTAGGTATCAGTTTTCAAATTAACACCATTTCTTATACAATGATTTCCCAAAAATCACAATACTAGGAAAATTAGAAGCCTAACAACAATATAAAAATATTATAGATTTTAAAATATTACATGAACTTTTTGCCAATTAAATAACATTAATTCAATTGAATACATATCCAAATTCTCTCACATAGTAAGTTACTTCATCCATCTATCAACTGGTAATCCATACTAATTGCATTCAAAAGGCCATTATAAAGTAATTCTACTTGGCACTGTAGTTTTAAAGCATTTTGCTTTAATGCCAAATATCAAGTGTATTTTCCATTAAAATCTGCAATATCTATTGAGGGTCCAACAAAATTATTTCACTTTAAATGAGATCAAATCATAATTTTAGTTTTAGGACAATCAAATCTGAATTTATATTCATAAATGATATCATTCAAAATTTTAGTTTCCTAAGAATCATTCATTAATTGCTAGTACCTCAAATTAGAGCTCACTGCTTTCCATTAGTTCTGTTGCAAAGACTTATGTTGACAGCCTCATGTTCTCTTAAAATATTCTGAGATTTACAAAAATCTTCAAACCATAATTTGAAATTTTACAACAAAGATATTACATTTCAGTAACAAATTTAGTCTCTAATTAGTTTATGATGCCATAAATTTTCTACAAAGGAGAAAAAAAAGTTTCCTAGAAAAAAGGAAATCTTTGCTTTTCTAATTTTATCTTTGTAATCTCCACCTGGCCAAGACTGAAATAAACGGAAAATATTCTACAGTTTTTGCGTGTGTTTTTTTCTTCTTCATAAGAAGATTAAAATTGATCTTGTATCATGATTTGTTGATCCTATCTACAAATAATTGATTTTGTCCTATAAATGCTGAAATCATGGTTCTTTGTCTCTAAACTTAGTTCAGAATTTAACTGGTCTATAATGGGTTATGTTTAGAAATTCATTCCTCTTATTAATCACTGATCAATTCTTGCCTCAAAAAATTTAGTTGACCTTAAGGAATGCATGTAAACACAGGTAGGCTAATATTTTTATGCCACCAAGTTATCTTTCAAGGATGCTTGCTTTGCTGTCTCTGACAATGGGCACTTCTTAGTCTTATGAGAGAAGGAAGATCATTGCTCACCTCCATTACCAAACTTCCAACCAATCAACTTGTTTCCTGTGCCTCATCTCTATAATCAATCGTGCTTCCATTAATTCCATGATGTCATTTACCCTGCTCTGCTTTTTGTCCAGTACTCCCAAAAACCTATAAAAAGGAAGACATTCCTCTGTTCAGGGTCTTTGGCATGAATGGAAGCAAGCCACTGTATAAATGGAGATTTTGAACCTTGGACTTCATCCCCCATAAGCCCTTTAGTTTTCCCAAAATTCCCTTTAATCACTCCTGCACCTCCATGTTTGTGTGGTCACGTTATTGTTTTATAGTTGGCTGTAAACCTGCCCTCTCTCTCTTTGGTTCCTGGGAGTGAGCTGGTTAGTACCTTTTAGTTAGTCTTTTTTGTTAGTTTATTATTAATAAAATATTTCTAAATATAATATCTAGTATTTTGCATATTCATTTTCATCTTCACACCACTGACCCATTTATTGACAGGTAACATGCCTCTGCTAATGTTATCTTGCTCAGAGATCTGCTCCAGTTTATCCTTTTGTTCCAGATCAATTGAAACATTCCTAAAACCTTACCTCTCGCTGAAAATCTAAAGTGGAACTAAGTATCTGCTTAGTGAGATGGAAAGTTGAACAGTAGGTTATAGAAAACTAGGAGAACTGTTTCAAGTATGAACTTCATTCATCTTCACCAGCATTCTAAACTCTGTTTCTGTGATTTCTTTACACAACTCTTTAGGGTCGGTTGCATTTTTCTCTTAGAAATCTTTCAAGGTAGCAGAATCTACAAACGACACTAGATGCCACACAAGACAAAGGTCTCCCTGAGGTGCTCGTAGGGAGAAGAGAGAGAGAGAAAAGAAGTTTCCTATTTTTGAAGTAGGAGCATTTGGCCCATAAAAGCACAACCGTGAACAAAAATTCATTTTGACTAGTACATATACAAACTTCCCTTATTAACGTGGGGTCGTCCTAAGTGAACTAAGTAGGAACAATGTTGGGAAACCAGTTCATCGCAGTCACTCCATCACCTAAATGGATAAAGGATTCTCTCCCAACAGGTCACAGGGTTTAACTGGCAGTCCTTGCGTTTGAGTCCTGTATCCCAGTGCCATACTCATCAGAATATTGGGACAGCTGTCACCAGTACATAGCCACAGCTCAGGACTAGTTCTAACCTTACCCTGAGTAATTTCCTAGGTCAAAGTATCACACGGCCCCTTACATTTAATAGAGTTTAAACAAAGGAATAAGAACTGTATTCCACACAAACCCTCAAATTACTCATTCAGTTCTCACTGTGCAGATTAAAATGGTCAAGGGTTAGTCTAGTGTCTCTCTTGAACATCAGAGATCCTGTTTTTGGCACCATAACTGATGTGTCAGAGAACTGAAATAATTTAGAAAGATTATTAAATCATCCTGCAGAAGGCAAGCTGGAAGAAAGTGTTATTTTTAAAAGGAGGCACTACTATCTATTTGATGTATATGAAGATGGAGTACAGAGAGAGGATAGGATGGTACTTCTTTATATAACAGTTGCCCAGGCAGGATCCTGTAGGTCAATGTGTTTTATCCCTCAGGACCCACCTGGGGTTAATTGATATTAATTATTGGGCTCTTCAGCTGAGGTAATGTTGGTAATCTGACTGCGTGACTCCCTTCCCAAATAAGCTTTGGAAACCAATTCAGGAAGGTACTTTAAACTTTGAATATATTTGACACAGAAGGATAATGGTGTGGGATAGAGGTAATGGGAGACCCTACTTAAACTGATACTAATGAGTCTCTAACTGCAGGCAAATGAAGGAATCAAGATGATAGCTTCTCTCTGGTACAGCCCGGCCAGGGCTAAACCAGAGCAGGCAAACTGCTGTGAAATCTTCAGCTTCTTCTTCAGTAGATCTTAAGCCTAATCAGTTAAGATATCCACCCTTTATCCACCCTCTTCTTCATCTCCTGCCCACTTCCCGGATCCCTCCCGGGCCCTGGGAAGCCTAGATGACTAATATGATTTACTTCCTAATATCTAGGGGCAGTAGAATCAGAGATGGTGGTCTGATACAGGTTGGTGAAGGTACAGGAAACACAGGAGGAGCTTGCAGGGTTGAGTTTGCAAGTCTCTATTTCCTCAAAGACCAGGATCCACACTGATCTCCAGCCTCAGGGACAGGTAAAGACCCCAGAACTTCTGTCAGGGTCTTCAACTGCTCTCTCCTGAGTCCGCATGCCTCTCTGGGATCGTTCCATCCAACAGATTCACCTGTCAATCAACAGTGAACTTCAAGCTCCCAGAGATTCAATATAACAAAAGATATCCCCACTCCATCTCCCTCCAAGTGCCTGTAAATTAAATATATTATATAGGATTCAAAGGAACAAGGAAACAGCAACCAATTGGCCAACACAGAGGCAGTTTCCAGATAAGACACATCCATTAGCTTACTGGTGTCCCAGAAGGTTCCTTTTGAGAGTCAGGATAACTGGATCCATGAGTTAAGCATTTTTGAAAATTTGATGTCTAAGCAACACGTCTTGTTTCTCAGCCCTGCAGGGCTAGTTTCAAAGACAACAATACAGTTTTCCTCCAGGAGTATATAAGTTTAATATTAATACTGGCTTAAAGTCTATGCTTGCTTGCTTTCAGCATAATGCAGGCACAGAATAGACTTGTGTTACTGATATTTCCTTAGAATTATTAAGTTTAACCACTATGCATCTTAGAATTTGCAGCAAAGTGTTTGGGTTTTTCCTGGATGTGATCTATGGGTTCTTTCAATTGACATTTTGTTTCCTGTATTCAGAAGTTCTTGCATTATGGTGTTCATGTTTTTTATCTTTTGTGTTCTTTTAGTAAACTTATAATCCTTAAATTGTGTCTACGTATCTTGACTTCAAGATCAATATGTTTTATTTATATATATGGATCATATTTTCTTTTGACATTTTACTTTTTGCTTCTCTTCTTCCAGATCATTCTTCATTTTTATGCATTTGCATTCACAACCAATTGTTCTCTCTTTTGTTTCTTTGGTGAGATTTGGCACCACAGATTCAAGTTTTTCTAGTCTACCAAATATTTCTTCTGTTCAAGTCATAAAATCTACTTTCATGATTCTTGTTTCTCTCGAGCCATTCTGACACATCCTGTTATGATTCCTTCCTTAGGTTCTGAACCTTCTCAGGCATTGATTAATTCTCCTTTGTCTTTCAACATTTACTAAGAAAAATTTGGACTCATTTAGACGATCTAAAGACCACGTTCCCTTCTGTTATTAATATCTTGCTGACTGATTTATCTGCTCATATTTTTAGCTGAGTTTTCTTCCTCCTTATGTATTTGATTATTTCAGTCTTTTTTCCTCATAGTTCTCTTACTCATTTTCTGTCTCCTCATCCTTTGATGCAAGCTCCCTCAGTGTCTGAATGTCAAACCCATCTCAGCAGCTTCCTAAATTGGGGAATTCACTTTTGACCAGCTTCAGTCCCTGCCCCAAAGTACTTTTTGAGAAATAGATACTTGTCTTTACCCATCGTCAATCCTTTTTCCTTCCAGCCTCAGCACCTCACACATACATTAATCTCATATCCATGTTGCTGTGTCCCTTAGTTATTCAGCTAAGTCCTTCTACTAATCTCATGTGCTGCCACCTCAGGCAGTTTGAGAAGTCATGAGGATCAGAGCCAATGTCTACACTTCCATGTTGATAGTCACATAATCTCAACTGATGTAGTTTTTTATGGCACTTTACTTCCACTACCCCTCACCTCCTCTTCTTTCTTTCCCTTTCTTTCTGTTGTTCAAATTATTGTACTTTATTTTCTCTCCTTTTCTTCCATGAGAAATACTTCAACCCACTGATAAAATTCAGAACTACAATGTTGCTGAAACTCTATAAATGAGATGTTAAAGCAAATGTCAAAAATATTTTAAAAATTCAAAGTATGAGCTTATTTCTCTACCCTGAAAATTCAGATATGGAATAGAACGGTGTGTTTTTGACTCAACTATCTCAGAGAGTACCATTAAATCCTAGCAATAAAAAAATAAAAATTGTTTCTAGAGTTGAGACAAAGTCAATCAGTAAATTTAATTCAATTGAATGTGTACTTTGGAGACAGTATAATACAGCTACATACCCACAATTCTTGCATGTAAAGAACTTTCAGTGAAATAAAAGGGGCAAGACCAAAAAATGTTTTTTACAAGTTTCTGTAAGCATTTCCTATTAGAGTCAGCTAGTGACACAAGAGAGAGCTTTGGGCCTAGAGTCAGAAAGTCCCGAGTTCAAATTCAGTCTCAGACAGTTATTAACTGTGTGACCCTGGACAAGTCCCTTCACCTCTATTTGCTTCAGTTTTCTCAACTACATAACAGGGATAAAAACAAAACCTATCTTGCAGGATTATTATGAGGACCAAATGAGATATTTGTAAAAAACACCTAGCAGAGTGACTGACACATAATATAAATGTTAATTGCCTTTCTCTTGCCTACCCAAAAAAGTTCAGACTTCTAAGAATGGTATTGAAGGCTATTAACTTTTTCAACTTTGTCTCGTAGTATTCCTCTATAAAACTTCTTGGCTCTTGATAATTTGGCTTTTCTGATGTCTTTTACACAATACAAATCTTGCTATCTTCCATCACCATGTCTATTTATAACATTTCTTCAGTTTAGAATTCTCATTCCTCTAAGCACACCCATTTTTCCAAGGCTATCTCAGATCCCATTCTCTCTGACCATTCAGGTCCCAAGGGTTCTCTTTCTCCACGTGATACCAAAGGGACTTCTTGTCAACAGTACACATTTAGCATACATCATTTACTTCATTTTGTTGTAAGTCATGTTTTCAAAGAAGGAAGGAAGGAAGGAAGGAAGGAAGGAAGGAAGGAAGGAAGGAAGGAAGGAAGGAAGGAAGGAAGGAAGGAAGGAAGGAAGGAGAAAAACAAACAAACAAAGAAGAGAAAGAGAGAAAAAAGAAAGAAAGAAGAGAAAGAGAGGGGGGAGAAAGAGAGAGAGAAAAAACAGAAGAGAGAGAGAGAG
>NC_058134.1:210811348-210820946 GCF_016433145.1 Gracilinanus agilis | reverse complement strand
GAGAGAGAGAGAGAGAGAGAGAGAGAGAGAGAGAGAGAGAGAGAGAGAGAGAGAGAGAAAATAGCACAAGCAAGATATATCGGTGTTTATGCATCTGCAAAATGAGTGGATTGAATTGGATTGTGACTAAGGTTCCTTCTAGCTTAAAATCCTATGGTCCCCTGATTCTATTGTAATAATAACAAACCACTACTGAGAACAAAGGCTGAAACATTACATTCTTTCCTTGCTCTTCTCATCACTGGGACTTGTGGTCAGTGTGGAGAGAAGCTGTTGGCTAATGAGTGAGGTCAGGCTCTTTTTCTCATAATCTTCACCTCTATCTCAAAAGTCACTAGCTTAGGTTTGGCCAATCTAGTTAGTCTTCTTAAAAAGGAAGAGTCAAAAGGAATTCAATGAACAATGTAAATTAGACATTATTTCCTAAAAATAAAATAAAGGCTATTTAGAGGATGGTCTCACCAGCTCACATTGATTTTAAGATTTTTAAAACGATTCAGTACATAATTACTGTTACTCATTAACAGAAACTTAAAACATGCTAAACAAGCATTAAGACTTCCTACTATTAAAATCTGCTGAGAGAATGAAACTTAAACATTGGAAAATGAAACTTTTTTTTTTCAGGAGAGTTCTTAGGTGTATTCCCAACTATCAGATAATCACAATAGAACTAACCCTTGCAGCTGCTGAATTTGCTTTTTTTTTTTTTTTAACCCTGGAGAAAAGGAAAGGAAAGAACAAGAAGGGGAAGAAGAGGATAGGAATTATGTATTTTGGTAAAAACAAAAAACAAAAAATCAACAGACTAATATAAATAATACCATCTATAAAATAGTAGCATGGATAACTTCAACTCCATTTATTTAATTTTGTGGTATTTATATTTAGGGGGTTTTACTACACAGTAGAATTTAAAAATTCACGTTTGTCAAACTTTCTTGATATTAAGGTGGAAGGGCATGGAGACAAAAGCTTTGTTTTAATCCCAGCTCTGCTGCTTAATAATTGTGTGACTCTGGGCAAGTCACTTAACTTCGCTGATTCTCAGTTTCCATATAAAATGAAAAGAGCTATAAGGTCTCTTCTCCCCTCGCAGTGTCTTTGAGCAACCTACTCAGCCACAAGGCATATCAATGGATTTCTAAGAAATGGCAAACACAAGAACATATGGCCAATATGTTGTTTAGTTTTGCTGAACTTTTCTCTTTTTTTCATAATCTTTGCAGTAAGGAATGGCTTGTGATGTAAGAGAGAGTTTCGCTGTTGTTTTTTAACCTTTGCCTTCTATCTTGGTATCAATTCAAGACAGAAGAGGAGCAAGAGCTTGGCAATCAGGGTAAAGTGAGTTGCCCAAGATTACACAGGTAGGAAGTATCTGAAGCTGCATTTGAACCTAGGACCTCCTGACTCCAAAGCCTAGTTCTCTATCCACTGTGATATCTAGTTACCCCTGTACAAGAGAGTTAAAGGATATACCTGAACATTAATGTGATATTGATACCAAAGGTATTCAAAAAAAGACAGATAAGAAATACTAGCCCTCTTCCAGATCACACAAGGCATTTGGTTATATCATCCCTCTTCAGGGTAAAGGTCTCAAATTGGAACTAAATAAAATTCCTCTTGTCAGCCCTAATCTGCCCCTCCCAGCACTGTTGCCATTACCGAATTTGAAAAAAATCCAAGTCTGAAAAATTACCACAAACTAAAGTGTCATCAAACCACTTCCTACACACTTGTGGCTGGTGAGAAAGAGCGCCAAGCATGATTTCCTGGCTGATTGTTACTAATAATTAAAGAGAGTGAATACCACTAGTCAGAAGGATTGGATGGACCTCAGCAACGTGGCTTATTAATTGATGACTCTTCTTCTCAGAGTTCTATTTGATTTTCCCCCAAAACAGGTCTTTAACTTACTCCCCTGGACTGAGAGCAGTGAGGAGGTGAGGGGACAACCACTAAGAGATGTGCTGAGAAAGAGGAACTTTCATTTTTCATCGGCTCCAGGTGGGCAAACGCAGGGGCCCAGGAGATGGCATGGAACGTCCTTCTGATGTGGGGAATATTCACCTCATTCACAGTAGCAGATGATGTAAGAGGTAAGGGAACAGAGCATATTTTTAAAACTTCAAAATCTGTTTTATAGTTCTATCCCACCATGAAACCCCTTTCCTCTTTTAAGAGCAAGTACAACTTGCTCTTAACTCTAAGAATGGCAGGTTCAGTGCAGGTAGTTAAGAGCCCAAGGTTTTATTGCTGATGCCACTGACGCTTCACTATGTTCTTCATTGGTCCTATCTATAAATGCCTATATTGGGTTCTTGGACTTTTCTGTTCAAATTCTTAAATACTTTTTAAAGAAAATCAAAGGTGTTCGGGCAGCTGGGTGACTCTGTGCATTCAGAGCCAGGCTCAGAGACAGGAGGTCCTGGGTTCAAATCTAGCCTCAGACACTTCCTAGCTGTGTGACCCTAGGCAAGTCCCTTAACCCCCATTGCCTAGTCCTTACTGCTCTTCTGCCTTAGAATCAATGCACAGTATTAATTCTAAGACAGAAGGTAAGGGTTTAGAAAAAATCAATAGTGTAATATCATTGTTAGGATGATATTGGTCAATATATCAAGACATTCTCTTTTCTTAGTCAGTGCCTGTTAGATGTCTACTTTATGCTCCTGTCTATATTATGAAATAGTCAGAAAAGGTACCTGATTTCTGGTCTGATATTTCTGAGAGGCAATTTTGATCAAAGTAGAGAGCTGATTTAAATGTCTCAATTTCAGCTATAAAATTCTTGCCAGGTGGATTTTGTCCCCACGATGCATTTAAATCAATAGAATTTATATTTGCTGATGTGATTTAAAATGGTTTCTCAAGGATTTTGATAGAGATGAAAAGATAAAATAAAGGATCATTCTTTCTCCCCAATACCTTTCTGTTGCTTCCTTGGGCTCTTAATGCCTTTTCCCCATTCCCAATCAAAAAATACTAGATATAAGATCCTATATTAATCCATTAAATTAATATTCTTTTTTTTAAGAAATGTAACCATTTGGGTGCAGAAAAGAGAAATAATAAAGTCAAACACACCTACATACTTAGTGTTTTATGAGGATGGATGGAGAACTCAGGAAAGAAAAGAAGAATAACTTAGTAGTTAGGTGTGAGTGCCCGCAAGATAATCTATCTTGGGCTACATTCTAAGCCAAATTAGTCATTTAAACAGTTGTTATAATGACTTACTGATAGTACAAAGAATTAAAATTGGGATAATTTTAGGATGGAACCCATGTCCTGCCTACACTGCTAAATAATACGATCCTAAGGATACATGCTAAATATCCCAAAATGACAAATTATTCCAGGGAGACTTATTTCTGAGGAGTTCAGATCTTTACTGGACAATGACAACATCCAACAAAGGACTTAAAATGATTCCAGGTGTTAGTGGAGGGGAGGGGAGCTTATACTTAAAATGGGCTACATTTTGTCTCTCTGTGGTCAATATACTGAGAAAAAAAAGTAATGAACAGAATGTCTTATCTCAAACTTTCTCCATCAAAGAGAACTCAGATTTGAAATACAAGTTATTATGATTAACAATGGACAGTTTGACAATCAAATCAAACAGTCCAACAACAGACACTGTTTCTCACTAATATGCAACATCATTTATCAATTTGTAATTTCCAAAGCTGCTGTGTAAAATTGTGTCAAGTGGGGATTCAGTAAACGTGGGTGGTTTCAAAGTCTTTAAATTACTGGTTCCTGGGATGTGGTTGAAAGAGAAGTTCTCCTACCGTTGTCACCACAGCACATTATTAGAAGCTTCTTTCTCAGAATTGTGGAAATACTGAAAGGTCATCAATCTCTTGAGCATTTGTCTTTATTCTAGGAATTCTCTGATCAAATATTGATTTCTAGACAAGAGTGGAAATATTTGAAGATAACATTTTTGGATAATTATTCCTTCTTGTAAAATCTCCAACCCACAATGGAATTTCCCATTTGTATATTTGTCATGAAGACAAAGTAACTTACTGTTTGCATTAAAAGTCTCTCATGCCCTCCAAACTTCAAAGGACATTGTTGACACTTGTTCATCCTTTATAATGCCCCCGAAAAGTATAAAGGATAGGAATAAGGACTGGTCCAGTTATTCCAATGATATAGAGAACTTTTGGGTACTGAAACTCTTTCTATCAATGCAGTTCAACACTTTTGCTGCTATTATAACTATATAACTATATATATATATATATATATATATATATATACACATATATATATAGTGTGTTGCCAAGTAACATTGAGAAATTAAGTGCCCAGAGTTAATAGTCAGAATGTGTCAGAATCAAGACTTGAATTAAGGTCTTCTGACTCTGAAGCAAGCTCTGCTCCCTCTATACAAAATATTATACCACAAAGAAAGTTTAACTCAAACTAACAATAAATAGAAGAGACCATGGAGTATAAATGCACTTTAAGAAAACTTTAGTGGAAATGAATTGTAGGTATATATTAATAAGATGGCTTGATTAGATCATTTTCCTAATATTAGTCAATTCTCATACATATATGACACCATAAGCTAAGAATCATCTGGGGGAAATGTTTGGCTTTAAAATGCAACTTAAATATGCATTTTTTCCTCCTCTTAGAAAAAGTATTTGTTGAATGTCAATCACAGACTTTAGTTTAACCACAGGCTAAGCCCTTTATAAAGCAATGAAGAGGGGTAATCCCCCTACAAAAGGTTCCCAAGAACACCTGGCCTGAGAAATGCCATATACACTGAAGGTGAAACAGATCAGTTCTTTCAGTCCTATCTTAGTCTTCCCTTGCCCCATTTGAGGTTTTCTTGGCATTTCCTTCTTCAACTCATTTAAGGATGAGGAAATCAAGGCAAACAGGACTAAGTGACTTGCCCAGGGTCACATAGCTAGTAAGTGTCTGAGGTCACATTTGAACTCAGAACTTCCTAACTCCATGCCTAGTGCTCTATCTGCTATGCCATCTAGTTGAGTAAAATAGATACCACCTCCTTTAACATGGCATAGTTTAAAATAGCCATTATTTTATGTACCTTTACATATTGGGAAATTAAGGAAGCAGAATGGAAAATTGAAACTTCTAATGATTCAACAATAACAAATGCTAAAATTGAAGCCTGAGGTTATACTTACACTCAAGTAAACCTTGTTTGCCCACTTACTTTCCATAGCTAAAGGCAATCGGGTGGCACAATAGATAAAGCACTGGGTCTGGAGTCAGGTAGACCTGAATTCAAATTTGACCTCAGACACTTACTAGTTGTGTCTCTCTAGGCAAGTCACTTAACCTCTGTCTGCCTCTGTTTTCTCAACTGTACAATGGGAATGATAATTCTACCTACCTCTTGGGATTGTTGTCAGAATAAGATAATAGTTTTAAAGTGCTTAGCACATTGTCTGGCACATAATAGGGATTTCATAACTATTTGTTCCTCACTCTCTTCCTCAAGGTTATCTTAAGCATCATGGTTCCTAAGTCAAATCTATATCTTCCATATATATTTCTGTAAGATTTGCTCACAGATCTAAGCACTTAACATACTTCCCGTTCTTCTTCTTCTACTTCTTCCAACAGCCTTGAAACCAAGCCAAACCTTCCTTAGCAGTACAGGAAAATGATTTATTTCCAAATCTGATATATTTCTAAGTGAAGGTTTCCAATATGAGAATATGCAAGACTAAATCTAGGTTCTTTGAGCTATCAAAGGCTTAGACATTAGAACGTTCTTTACCCTTAAAAGTTGCTATATCATGCTCTTGTATGATTATAAGTACTCCCATAAAAAGAACTGTTTTAAGAGGTATGGAAAAAACAATCCTGGCTTTCCTCCCCTTCTTTTCTGAAGGAGTATTTGCATTGGAATGGTATCAAAGACCTCCCCTAGCTCTATCCCAGGCTGTATCAATTGTGAGAAAGCTGTTGCTTTTAGAGATAAAGACTTCATTTTAGGAAAGAATGTTCCCAAAGATAATATGTTTATTCCCAGTCACTGGGAATGTTATAGCAAATATTGTCTAACAACTGATTAAGCCTGTTATCAAGGTCATTCATATGTCGTATACCTTGTACTCAAAGACCTCTAATAATCTGGCCCTTCTTTCTCTTCACTACCCAAGATTTGCTAAAAGGTGATTCATGGTATTCACGGTTCACAGAAAGTATCCTGCACATAACAACAAATATGAGGAAGGGAGAGAGAAACACAGGAAAACCCAGGCAGTGAAGCCTTCTCCTCTTTTTCTTTTTTTCCTGGACTTCTGGCTTACAACAACATCCTAAAGGAAATTTATGGTTCCCAATTATGAATCTCTGTCTTCACTTTTACTTCACCTGTTTATTACCTACCATCATATTTTGATAGCCTCTAACTCATAAATTATTTAGCTACTTCCCCCACACAGTGTTGTCCTCCAAAATAGGAAATGGATGTTATACATTATTCCAGACTGCTTTAGTTCCCATTTTCTATTGCACAAATAACCACCAACTTATCAGTATATCAGTATATCAGTAATATATTCTATATAACACTAAAATAAGTAGTGGTAAAGGAATGAACAGAAATCCAAGATTGAAAGGGAAATTGCTATAGACCAGGGGTTGGCAACCTTTTTGGCCGTGAGAACCATAAATGCCACATTTTTTAAAATGTCATTTTGTGAGAGCCGTACAGTGCTCACAGTGTGAGCTCCTGTAACAGTGCCTGAAAAAAAATGGACTTTATGGCTCCCGCAGAAAGAGCCATATCTGGCCCTCAAAAGAGCCAGATATGGCTCGAGATCCATACGTTGCTGACCCCTGCTATAGATGCACACTTATTGGGCTCAGCAGTTTTCTGCCCCAGGACCTGAGGTTTTCCTGTGTTAACACCATCTGTTTACAAAAAAGTAAAGCAAAAACTATGGAAAGGTAGAGAAATTAATGGTAGCTGTCTTCTTCTCTCCCCGTCCACCCCCCACTCGCCTCACCCACCCAGAGCAAGGAATAAGAATTTGTCTTTGCTGTAAGGACAGCAAGTCATCTTACTCAACCTGTTCTGCTAGATTCAATGTTCACATTCTCACACTACCTTCAGGTACATTGTTAATGCAGGGATCACTGTTGCAATAGAATCACCCACTCCTTTCAGAATCTTTGAACTCTGGAGAGAGCAGAAAAACAGAAATCTAATGTGAAATGTTTGAATCTGCAAAAGTCTAAAGGGCCTCCAAAGAGAGGTGACTCAATTTTCCCTCTGCTGAATTATGGCATCTTCCTTCTTTCACTTGAAATGTTTTGAGAACCGTGACAAATAACCCTAAGTTCATGACTTTAGTATCCCTCTAGGAAGTCAATCCTCCACATTCAGTTTTTTCTAGTTTTGAAGCAAATAGAATAATTCTCTTTTGGAGGAGAAGGAGGATAGTCTCGTGATCTTTTGGTGATACTAAAGCACACTGGCTCAGAAATCTCTAAACACTTTGTTAAGTTATATGTATGGGTATGGTTTGGGTAAGGCATTATAATTTTTTGTAATATTAATTTTTTATTCAATTTAAAAGAGATTTTGAAATCTCTTTCTCCCTCCAAAATTACCTCCTCCACCAACTTTATGCCCAACCTGCCAGTAATTTCCACTTTTAGACCCCTAGGTGCCTGATGGTTTCTGGAGACTTTGCCTTTCAACTAGAGTTGAATATATTTCATATTCAAATACATTTTACTTTGAAAGGTGGGCTGCCAAACTAACAAACACATTACTGTTATTAATCTATTATCACCCATCAATACCTAGCAGGGAAAAAAAGTCCCTTAGAGAAATGGGTTGCAGAACAGGTAAGCCTTGAGAGAGATAAAGAGGAGGTAGGAAAAAATCTGTCATTACCTCCTTTTCTCTTCGAATAAGTTGCTTCATTGGGGGAACCCGTACAGTCAGAGAATATCAAGAAGACACTGAGTGCCTAGATAGTAGGGCACTGAAAATAGAGAAGAGGGATTAAGAGATGGTCAAAGACAAATGTTATCTTAGGACAAATTCTGTCCCTCAATATCTGGCAGAAAACAAAGTCAATACTTTGGTGCTGAACCAGTATCAGCCCATCTTGGGGGAACACAGATCAAATTTGATTATAGAAAACCCAAGAAACTTGTTCGTACTCTTTCAGTAAGCTGTAGGTAAGCTATTATTTAATCATTTAATATTCTTTAATTATTTGATTATTATTTAATATTTATTTAATGTGTGTATTTATTTAATAAATTATTTAATATGTATATAGTGAGATTAGAGCCTTCAGAGTCTAGAATACAATTACTAATAATATTCTCTCTATGGGTACATAGGCAAGCCTGTGGCCGATTATGTTAGTTGTTTGGAACACGGTGCTAATGAGGTCAAAGCCATGGGTTTAATCCATAATCACAGATTCTACTCCTATCTATGATCGGCTGTGCACCATTGTTCAATAAAGGAGACTAGGAAAGATAGCATGGATTTATTCATTCAAAAAAATATTTATTAAACACATGCTAATTGTGCTAGGTATCTATGACTCACTGAAAATTCTTTATCACTCTTGGAAAAACAATTCAAAGTTCACATGCCTATCCTGAATCAGTATATTAAAGACAGCTTTTTAGTAAGGATGACTGTAATCATGCTAGTGGCCTTCCACTTTCACATTTGCCTCCAATACCTGATGATACCTGATGGGAGTGACAGTATAGCGTGTGGTTACTGAAGAAGAACCTTCCATGTATATGAAGTGAACCAGGAACCAGGTATATGAGACACCAAGCAATTTCAGTCTCTCATTTCTCTTGGTATGATTGTGTTGCCAATCCAGACCTCACACCTCTTTGTGGAGATAGGATCCACTTTTGCATCCTCAGCACCTAGCATGGTGCCCAGAACATAATAGGAACTTAATAAGTGTTTATTGACAGATTGACTTTGATATCTATTTAGATGATGAATTAAAGAGGTAAAGAACCTAGAAGGCAGGAGTCTAATTATGAAGTTGTTGCAATAGTCTGATAAGAGGTGATTAGGACTAAACTAAGATAGTAGCTATGTGAGTGAAAAGGAGACAGATGCAAGGAATATTGTGAAGATAGAATGGATGAGATTGTTGAATACGTATACATATATGTGTATGCATATGTATATGTGGGGTAAGAGAGAAGGAAAATATTTTGAACCTGGATGACAGGCAGTGTGGTACTAGCCTCAAGAGTAGTAGGGGAATTTGGAGGAGAGATGGGCTTCAGTGAAGAGGGTGAGGAAAATGTGTTTTATTTTGGAAAAGCTGAATTTGAGATATCTTTTTCTTGCTGGAGATAATCAACAGGCAGCTGGTAATGCAGGTTATAACATAATAGCATTATATTATATCATAGAGAGAGAGAGAGAGAGAGTTATTTACACTGATGAGACACTTTGATCTAAAGATCAGTGAAAATAAAATAGACCAAGTAGAGCAGAATAGGATGAGCTTTTTCCAAGAAAGAAAGAAAGAAAGAAAGAAAGAAAGAAAGAAAGAAAGAAAGAAAGAAAGAAAGAAAG
>NC_058134.1:210805633-210809979 GCF_016433145.1 Gracilinanus agilis | reverse complement strand
CTCTCTCTCTCTCTCTCTCTCTCTCTCTCTCTCTCTCTCTCTCTCTCTCTCTCTCTCTCTCTCTCTCCCTCTCTTCCTCCCTCCCTCCCCCCCTCCTCTCTTTCTCACTCTCTCTGACTTCAAAGAGCAATTTTGTGCTCCTTCTTTGCATATTACCAGGTTTCAAAGAAGCACCACAGCCTAATTAAGTCTGCCCTCAACAACCCACAAAACAGAGGAAATTCTGACCCTCTCAAAGTCTGACTAAACCTACTACATTCAGGAATTGCCATTCCTGCCCACAGAGTCACCCACCATTTTCTGAAACAGACCAAAATAGATATCTCCCTTAGAAGCTTAACAGCAGCTTCTACTCTCTCTGGTGATTCAATGAATCACTCTTTACATGTGTAGAGGAGATTATGTGAGATCTCTAAAAAGTAGCTTTAAGAGTAAAGAAGTTGGAGTTTTTCATTACCATTACAGATATTCAAGTTGAGCAGAGGTTCATAACCTAGTCTTCTATATTGTGGTCTATTTGGGGGCTATCACAATTCCTATAGACCATCTAACAAGGCAGAGAGAAGTGATGATCCGCCAATGAATGCAAAACTAATGAAATCGCTGATCTTGCTAAAATAACCACAGCCTGAATATTAGTGGTACTATGGAGACAGAGTTGCACCATCCTAAAGAAAGCTATCAAATGTCAAATGTATCAGCTGCGTTAGGGATATTCTTGGACCTTTGGCAGTTCCTTTGAGAATCCCCTACTTTCATTCCTTAACATCACTACCACCCAACAATTAATTCATAGTGATACTTATATAAAGCAGCTCTGCATATTTATATATAGATAATTCTTTTTTCCCCTTTTATAAAGTAGTAGAATTTGAGATCTGGGAAAGACCTTTAGCAGTTAATTTATCCACCCTCCTCATTTTTACAGATTTGGAAATAAAGGATCAGAGGAGAGAGAAGATTTGTCCAAAGTCATACAAGTTACAGTTTCAGATCCAAATCCTCTTACTCCAGTACAACACACATAGAATGCTGTTTTATAATAATTCAGTTCAACAAATATGTTCTGGGAAAAGCATTATGTAAGGTTCTAGAAAAGATCCAAAAATAAACATGAACCAATCCCTGCCCTCAAGGCTTTTATAATATTGTAAGGAAAATGAGATGGGGAGAAGTGTGAGGAGCACAGTGGTATGCAAGCTCCTTGAGGATAAAGACCATCTTTTACCTTCTTTTATATCCCCAGCATTTAGCAGAGTGTCTGGTACATAGTAGGAATTTAATCAATGTTAATTAATTGATTGACTCAGTGGCATTAGGTAATCCCACATATACACATCCACACTTTTTTTTAAGCCTTTACCTTCTGTCTTCCTATCAGTTCTAAAATGGAAGAGAGCAAGAGGCTAGGCTATTGGGTTTTAGTGACTTGCCAAGGGTCACACAATTAAGAAGTGTCTTGTGTCCAAATTTGAACCTAGGTCTTTCTGACTAAGACTAGCAGTGTGCTACCTAGCACTCTCGCTCTGGCTCTCTCTCTCTCTCTCTCTCTCTCTCTCTCTCTCTCTCTCTCTCTCTCTCTCTCTCTCTCTCTCTCTCACACACACACACACACACACACACACACACACACACACACACACACACACACTTCTCTTCTCAGATGTATCCCTAGAACTCACAGGTTTCTACCTTCCTCTGAGTCCTAAGATTCACCAGTCGGAGTTGAGATTAACATTTTGTTTCTACCTCTGAATAAAAACAAAACTGTCCCTTTAACACTGCTGTATCAGGACTGTAGCATCTGATTCCAGCTGTTTTGATAGAGCATGCCCTCTTAAGAAGATCTATTTCAGAGTTAAAGATCTGAAAGGGAAAAAAAAGTATCTTGCCACTGGCTAGAACACAGAGACCACATATGTGTTAGAATGTAACTCTTGATCTTTATTTATTTTTACTTTTCACTTTAGGCTTTCACTGCTCTCCTTTGCCCAAACCAGACCCATAGGTTTCACTTTCCTTCTGTCATTTACACTTCTTTGGTGCTAAATCTCTTGTTCTAGTGAGGACGAGTCAACATCCTCAGTGGTGTGCCTATTTTCCCTTTCTAGTTTTGTTCGGTTTTTTCTTTTGTCTGCCTTAATCAAAGGAAATCAGTATGACTGATATGCATCCTTGGAAGTCTTTTTTTTTTTTTCAGGGTCCCCTACACAAACTTCCGATCTCTTTTCTTCAGATCCATCCTGTACCCAGATTTTTTTTTGTTTGTTTCCCAGGCAACTAAGACTTTAAATTACAAAGGAGTTGTTGATACTGTCTTAGTAGAGGGTGAACCATTGCTCAGCAGCCTCTAGTCTAGGGGCTCCGGTTGTCTATAATTCTCTGTTTGCAAAGTCCAAAATACTCTACATTGAGACTTTTCCATAAGCAACCTCAAATCACCTATTCAACTTTATCTCCCAGAAAAAAATTAATATCATTTATTTATTCCCAAATTCCACCCTTTACTAATATTCCACCCCACTATCACTACCACCACCACCCTGCCAGGTTCAACCCTTCCCCAATAATACTTTTCCCCTTCCTGTTCAAATTCTGCTTATCTACTTGGAGAGATAATTCAAGTACAGCAATAAAAGATAATTTTGAATAATGGTAAAGAAAAGTGATGTACCTAGTCAGAAACTTGGGTTCTTTTGTTTTAAGAAAGTACTAGCAAATAGTTACTTTCCAAAATACTCATTTTCAGACACAAATTTTACAGTAGAATAAAACTTATTTCCCTAAACGTCATGATTAGAATATTGCCTTAAAGATAGAGAAAAGGGACAAACAGGGTGAATATATTCTATTTTTTAATATTTCAAAAATTTGTCTGAATTTTGATAAAAATAAAGTTTTAATGGACACTTAGCTAAATTTTCATCTGAAGATAAAAAAATGCAATTACTCAATGCTTGCCTGATTGTTAAATCTGCAAACATATACTTTCTTTACTTGATAAAAATTCTACCATTTTCTCCCTATGAAAACATTTAAGGAAAACATCCACCCCAGTTTCAATTCTCTCAACTTAGGTAACCAATGCTAGTGACACAGTACTTTTCTTTTTTTACGATTTAAATTTTTATTTTTTCTCCTTCCCATGAAGGGAGAAAAGAAGAAAGAAAGACTAACATTTATTTCACACAATGAGCCAGGGTAAGCATTTTACAATTATCACATTTGATCCTTTAATAAGGAACTTCTGGGACAAAATGGAGAACATCTTGAGTGACAGGAGTGTCGGTTAAAGACTTTGGAATGTGCCCAGGTGGCGTGAGCCAAGGCCAAAAGACAGTTGGAACCACCCCTATAAATACCCTTGGACTGCAGCACACCTGGTCTCAGTTTTGAGAATCCTGGGAGGAGGGTGGTTGAAGAGAGGGTAGGCCATAGACCTGCAATCCAGCACCCACACCTGAGTGCCAGAGGAAGTTATTCTACCTGCTACTAATAGAGCTGAGAGAGAACAACACCACAGCCATTAAGAAGAACACCATTGGCCTTCCCTATCCTTTGGTTTGTACCACAGCCAGGTCAAGCCTGGGATTGAGAGGAGAAGAATCTCCTGCCTGTCATTAACTCATCTTCTACAGATCTAGATTACCTTAATTCAATTAGATTAGTTTAGTATTCCCCAAACCTCTATCCTTATTTCCTTGTTCCTAACCCTTTAGATAAGCAAATAAATCCTGTTGTAATTTAATCCAAAGAAGATTGGTGTTCCTTTCCTGATCAGTAAATATCTACAGCTATATGGAAAGGGATTTATTCAAACTGCAGTCAGAAAATCTCCTTATCTGTTTAGCACATCAACACCAGCCCAATCCAACCTTTAGCCATGGAATCCAACCCCAAGCCAAGGGGCTAGAGTTGTTGTTGAACACACATACTACTAGAATTCTTTGGCTTGGGCACTGTTGAAGAGGCATAGGCTTGGCTAAGCTGAACTTCCTAAATCCTGGGGTTACCAGCACATTGGGTAACCAACCAGGCAAACACATCTCTCACTTAGATCCATCAATCATTTGAGGATCCAGAGCCAGCTTGGCAGACTCAGCTAACAGAGCCTGTCAGGCCCAAGTGAGGCTTAGCAGCCCTTTCTTATTACCAATCTGCCTCCTATTTATGCACAACAATCCTCACAACAACCCTGGGATGTAGGAGCTATTATTATCATCATTTTACAGATAAGGAAACTGAGACAAAAATCAGATATTGAAGGAAGGAAGGAAGAGAGAGAGAGAGAGAGAGAGAGAGAGAGAGAGAGAGAGAGAGAGAGAGAGAGCTGTCTCTTATACACA
>NC_058134.1:210788890-210805562 GCF_016433145.1 Gracilinanus agilis | reverse complement strand
AGAGAGAGAGAGAGAGAGAGAGAGAGAGAGAGAGAGAGTGAGAGAGAGAGAGAGAGAGAGAGAGAGAGAGAGAGAGAGAGAGAAGATTAATTCCTTATAACAAATATTATATATTACCAAGCAAGATAAATTCCCACATTAGACATGTCCAAATAAGTCTTATTTTTCTTTTTTCAACAAGTTCATATGGTTTTTTTGCATCATAGTTCTCTTCAGTATCCCTTTCTTCCCTCCTTCTTCCCAGAAAATTATCTCATATAGCAAATAGTACTTTTTACAAAAGAAAAAAGAAAAGGGGGAAAAATCAGCTCATCGGTTGAAAAAGACTAAAAATGTGCAACATGCAACAACACCTGTGAATGTCCCATCTCTACTAAAAAGTGAATTAAGAATGTCCTCTCATATGTTGTCATTTAAGTCACGCCTGATCTTTATAATTTTGCTATGTTCACTTGGTTTTTTTATGAGTAGTTCTTTCCATTTACATTCCTGTAGGCATTATGTATAATGTTTTCTTGGTTCTGCTTTTTTTCACTCTCTAGCAGTTAATATAGATCTTCCTATGCTTCTCTATAGTCATCAAATTCATCATTTTTTACAGGATAGAAATATTCCATCATACTCATGAGCCACAATTTGTTTATCCATTCTTTAATTGATGGGCATCTACTTTATTTTCTATTGTTATCTATGAGGGAAAAGTGCTGCATTAAATATTTTGGAGAATATAGAAATTTTCTTCTTATAAATTACTTCCCTGCAGTATAAGCTCCATAAAGGAGTCTCTGGTCAAAAGGCATAGACATGAGAGCCGGGCCTAGAGATTGGGCTTAAATCTAGCCTCAGACACTTTCTAGTTTTATAACCTTGGGTAAGTCACTTGACCTCCACTGCCTACATTTCTTCTGCCTTGGAACCAATACAAAGTACTGATTCTACGACAGAATGTAAGAGTTTGGTTCTTTTTTTAAAAAAAGGTACAAACATTTTAGTGACAGTTTTATAATTCCAAACTGCTTTCAAAAATAGTCATACCATTTCACAGCTCTACCAACAGTGTATTAGTGTATCTATTTTTCCACAAACCCCCAATATTAACTTTTGCTCTTTTTTGCTATTTTTGACAATTTGTAATGTGAGGTGAAATCTCGGAGTTATTTTGATTTCTATTGCCCCAATTCATAGCTATTTATTTCATTTTTTATTTTATTTTTTATTTTTGTTTATTTTTCATTTAGTAATTCATTCATTCATTTATTTTGTTTTTTGTTTTGTTTTTATTTTACCTCTTACTTTATACTTATATTATTATTTTATATTTACATCTGTTTTGTAGATGAAGAAACTGAAAACAAGTGAAGCTCCATAATTTGCCTCTAATCTTACAGAGTAGACAGCTGACCCAAGACATTCTGACTCCAAGTTTGATATTCTTTTCACTACACCATGCTGCCTGAGGTCTTGATATAAAATCAGGGCTAGCATTGGAACATGGATACTCAGAAGCCAAATCCAAAGCTCTTTGTATTTCATTGTATGACTTATTATTACTCCTCGCCTACCTACTTTGGGCATACATTCCCATGGTGATTATCATCAGGAACTCTCTCCTAGTTAGGCAGTTACATTTTTAGTAGTCATATGTTTCTTACCTGGCAATAGTCAAAACTTAAAATAAGAGTCTACTCTACCAACACAAGTGATGTTAAAGTAATAGTGATTAGAAGTCCTGAATGTACATTTTTATAGTACCACTATTTAAGAAGGAGTTCAGAAAGAAACTGAAGACAATCTCTTTAGCATTAAGAGAGAAGCAATAAAACTGACAGATGAGAATTTATGATTATGAAGATTCACAAAGAAGCCTTCAAATCAGTGGATTGATTTTTTGAGACAAGTATAAGAATAACCTTTTCCTATCGGCAGCCTACCTCCCTCCTAAAACTTTCACTTCCTCCCCCTGACTCCCTTAATTGTGAGTGAATTGCATATTGTATATTAGCAGCATGTCTTAATGGAAAGAATATGGGGAGAACATGAAGATACCAGATGTATAAAGGAAACAGTAGAAAGTGGTAGTCACTAATGGGGAAAACAGGCTGGGAAGAGGGCAAAGAAACAGTACCAAAGTACAAAATTTTGACAATTTAAGACATTTGCCAAGAGTCAGTCCTACTATTTTCTCCTGTAGGTATCTATTTTCTACACTGTGCAATTTATATCCGTGTTACTTGTTTTATATAGTCACACAGCATCTCCCTCCCTCTGACTATACTTTTCCAGGAAATTATTTTTTTCATTTTTAGTGGCTTGGATGGAGGCAAATACTCATAGTAATAACTCTTCTTAATTAGAGACATCTATTTATTGTTTAATTTTGTTTTGTGTACCTTTTTCCTAAAAAGAATTTCTTTCACTCTTTTCATTATCCTTTTTCTATTGTTGTTTACTCTAGACCAGTGATGGCAAACTTTTTAGAGACCTTAGAGACCGAGTGCCCAAACTGCAATGCTCACACCTCACATGAGCCCCTAGCCTTATCCCAGACAGGGGAGGGAGGAAGTGTTCCTATTGGGCTCCTGGGCAGAGAGGAGGGTCATGTGAGAAATATCCTCAGGCTTACATGGATAGGGGGAGGGGAGCAGCCCACTCCAGCATGCATGCCATAGGTTCACCAACATGGCTCTAGTCTAGACCCTCATTCTCTGATTCATGACTCCTCTAATCATCTGGTCTTTCTTTTCTTTGTATTCTTCATACAATCAAAGCTTCCAGTGTATTCATTCTACACTCTGATCTCTAAGCACTTTTTGCCACTGCCTTGTAGTATTTGCTCCAGGGATTTCCCTTTTAAATCATTGTTTCTCATTCTCAGAACAATATTTATTATTGTGTCAAAAAGGGCACTGTCCCATAGTAGAGCTCCTCCCCTCTCCATTGACCTAAAAACCTCTCTTGTTAATTTTATTTCTCTATATTTACCTGGAAATCTCCTCCCTGGGTCTGCACTCTCTCATTCCTCCAGGTGCCAATTGCCCTCAAGGGTTCCAACTCCATCCCTCCCAGAAAAGTGAATTTTTCAGACACTAAATCCCCCCAGGCCTCAGAAGGCCCCATTGCCCTTCACCCATAGGAGTATTCATCAATGGAAACCCCTCCCATATCCAGAGTAAGGCTTCCTTCCTTTTTTCTCTCTTTCAATCTTTCCTCTTCTTCACCCATTCCCCTGTTGGCTCTTCTCTTTCCAAGTCTATTGTGATCATCTTAACCTTATTGCTAGTCCTTGATCTGAGCCCCGCACACCATTTCTATTCCCCTACTTCCCTCTGCCCCCTGTCATGTTTCTTATAATATAGCCTCACAAAAGAAATATTCAACCATATCGCCAGGTACTGTTTATAACCAACCTGTTCATCTCTTCCCTGTTATTTCAGCCAGATTTCTGCATTTACCTGTCTCCCTATGCACATGATTGGAAGAAAAGTCTCATAAGGCTTTTTGTTGTCACTGTCACTATTACTGTAGCTACTTATTCCTCCTCTTGCATTTCTGTTGTTCACGCCAATCCTCGTAGGAATCTATGTTGTTCATTTATAATACTAATATAATAAATATTTTTATTTATGTAGATGATATAATACTAATATTTTAAGGGTTTAGAATTCCTCCAATCAAAAAAGGAGAGAATTTTGTACTTGGAGTCAATCCATCACCTTCTTGTGTGCCTCTCCAGCTCCTCAAGGAAGCTATGTTATTCTACAGACTTGTAGTACTGCCCTTGATAGTTAGGATGCCCCATAAAGGAATTTGGTATTTGGAATGCTAAAGAGTCATTTCCTTCCCATAAAATCTATATTCTCCGAATTGCTCATATTAGTAGAAAAATAGTTCTCCCACATCACAAATATTTTTATTTAAAGTTCTCTACAATGTGGCTCTATCCTACTTTTTCAGTTGTCCTACATATTCATACTGTAAAGCTGTACTCATTTTCTTGCTCTTCTTCTCACATGGTACTCTATTTCCTAGTTTTATTTAATGATTCAAGGGGGTGCTTGTTTTTCTTTTTCTTTTTCTCTTATTTGATTTCGAAATTTTCCTTTTTGATGTTTAATAAGGTATTATTTTTCTAGGGTTTTTTTTTTAGTTGAATGACAGATTCATTAATTTATTCTTTCTTTTGTTTAAAGTATTTCAAGATATGTTATCCCTTAAGGATAGCTATGAATACCTCCCCAAAATGTGGGTATGTTGTCTTATTATTATTATCTTTAATGAAATTATCTAATGTTTTTGTGATTTAATGTAATTTAATATGATTTAATGATTTATTCTTTGACCTATCATTTCTTAGGATTAAATTGTTTAGCACCCAATTCAATTTTAATTTTTTTATTTATCTGCTCTTTATTGGATATGATTTTATTACATTGTGATATGGTAAGGAAAGCATTTAATATTTCTGCTTTTCTGAATTTGTGGTGTTTTTATGCCCAAGGATATGATCAGTTCTTGTAAAGGTTGCATACACAGCTAAGCAATATGTACACTCTTTCTATTTCCATTCAATAATCACCAAAATTCTATCTTCTAAAATCTTATTAAGGTCCCCAAGCTCTTTCTTTTTTATTTTTTGTTAAATTTACCTAGTTCGGAGAGGCACACATTGAAGTCCCTCTCCCACTGTGGTTTTACTCTCTATTTCTCTCATTAAACCAGTAAGCTTTTCCTCGAAGTGTTTATATACTATAACTGTGAAGTAATGATAACAGTTTATTGTCTGTACTACCTTTCAGAGCAATATAATTTCTATATTTAACTTTTAACCAAGTCTATTTTACTATTGCCTTGACTAATATCATGATTACTTCCCCAACTTATTTTTACTTCAGCTTATATATAATAGATTTTCCTCAAGCCTCTTATTTTAACTCTTTGAGAATCTTTATGTTTTAGACTATTTATCGTAACCAAGATATTGTTGGGATCTACTTTCTATCCTCTTTCATGACATTTATTCCATTCACATTCATAATTATACCTTGACTATAGTGTGAAGCCATCTTTTTATCTCCTTTAGTAAGATGCTATAGTCTCCATCTAATTCTATTGACTCTAAAACTAATTATTCAGTGGTATTATTATATGTAAAACACTGTGCTAGGAACTGGGAATGTCTGCTTCACAGACAAATTTATTCAAAAATATATGAAATTACTTCAAAGAGTTCTCATTTATAACTGAAGGTGTCAAGAAAGGTTTTTCTCAGGAGGTAGCATTTGAGCTGTGCTTTTAAAGAATCTAGAAATTCTAAGAAGCAAAGGAGAAAAAAAGAGTGCATTCCAGATATGAGAATGTCTATCCAAAGGCATAGAACTAAAATATTAAATGGCATAAACAAAGGACAATCTACAACTTTGACTGAACTAGGATGTATTAGAAAGAGAAATGGAGGCCATATTATGAAAGACTTTAAATTTAGACTGATAACTTTTTTTTTAATCTTAGAAGCACTAAGAAGTCACTAGAGATTATTGAATGGGGTAATAGTATGATCAGAACTGTGTTTTATGAACATCAATTTAGCAGCTATGGGGAAAATGGGTTGGAGAATAGAGAGCCTCAGAAGTTATGCAATATTGTTCAAACAATAATAGTACCAGATCTCAAACTGTAGTGGAATAGGTTAGGTATACAATACCTAGTAATAAATGACCATAGTAATTTAGTGTTTGATTAATCAAAAGATTCAAACTTTTGAGACGAACTCCGTATTTGACAAAAACTGTTGGGAAAACTGGAAAACAGTATGGCAGAAACTGGGAATAGACCAACATCTCACACTAAGATAAGGTCGACATGGGTATATGACTTAGACATAAAGGGTGATTCCATAAGCAAATTAGAGGAACATGGAACAGTTTACCTGTCAAATCTATAGATATGAGAAGAATTTATGATCAAACAAAAGATAGAGAGCATGATAGGATGTAAAATGCATAATTTTTATTTTATTAAATGTAAAAAGGTTTGTACAAACAAAACCAGTGAAACCAAGATTAGAAGGAAAGTAGAAAAGTAGGGGAAATTTTTCATGCTATGAATATCTGATAAAGGTCTCATTTCTCAAACATTAAAAAACTGAGTCAAATTTTTAAAAATATAAGTCACTCTCCAACTGACAGTCAAAGGATATAAATAGGCAGTTTTCAAAGAAACCATGAAAAAATGTTCCAAAACACCCTTGATTAGAATAATGTAAATTAAAACAACTCTGAGATACCACCTCATACCTTTCAGATTGACTATTATGGCAGAAAAAGAAAATGATAAATATTGTAAGAGATGTGGGGAAATTGGGGCACAAAGGCACTGTTGGTGGAGTTGTGGTCTGGTCCAGCCATTCTGGGGAATGTCTTTAAATTTGGAACTATTCTGGAAGGGACTATAAAATTGTGTATCCCCTTTGGTCCAGCCATCCTACTAGAAGGTCTATATTCCATTTTTTTGGAAAAGAAAAAGGGACCTATTTTTATAAAAGTATTTTATAGAGGACCAGCTCTATATGGTAGGGGTCCTGAGTGGCGTTTTATGGCATCGGATTGCTAAGACAGGAAAAAGAAACTGAGAACAGCCAAACTAGCGGTTAGCCCATGCTGATCCAACGCTATGGGATTTTGGACTTTATTTTATACTGGTTTCAAACAAAGAACACAAAGAAAGAATCTCAGCTGTGAAGGGGTTACAAATCATACACAATTCATTAAAGTCTAAAAAATAGAGATATGGGTGCAAGGACAAGAGCCAAATTCCAACCACCAATTAGTAGGGGATAATTCTGGAAGCAGAAATAAATTTCATGGAGATGTTTACTAATTGCGTTCTGCCTTGATTTACAGATCTGCACCTGGTCAGATAGTCTGGACTAAATCGTCTGGCTCCAGTCCTTATCTAAGTAATATATTTTTTAGGTTTCAGGCTTCTTAATTATCAAGGAGAGAAATTGTCAAGGAGAGGAATTGTTGACTCAGTAGCTGCTGGTCTGGTTAAGGACTCAAAGCTTTCCAATAAGAATATTGAGAAAATGTGGAGATCTAAAAATGAGTCAAAAGAGGAGCCTCAGATTTTTACCTTAAATGGCCCATTCTATCTGCATCTGACATGCAGTGCAGAAAAATCATACACACAGTTTTACTTGCCGATAATTTTGTAATGGGATCCAGATAAAACATCTATTACAGACTCTGTTTCTCTAAATGACTCCTAATAGCCTCTTGGAGGGGTCAAGTTGTTTTTGGATTAATCTACCTGCTGGTACCAGAGCTTTTCAGGGCTCAGATGACCAGGACCAAACACAAAGACTGCCTCAGCCTGGATTGGTCACGTAGGGAATCCAGATAACAGGCCCTAAATTTGACCCTATTTCTCCAATTGGCTCTCTACATCCAACGGCTCTCAACAGTATTTATAGCAGCTCTTTTTGTGGGAGCAAAGAATTGGAAGTTGAAGGGATATCCATCTATTGGAGAATGTCTGAACAAGTTGTGGTATATAATTGTAATGAAATACTATTTTGCTATAAGAAATTATGAGCAAAGTGATTTCAGAAAAACCTGGAAAGACTTGCATGAACTGATACAAAGTGAAGTGAGCAGAACCAGAAGAACTTTGTACACACTGAGAGCAATACTGTTTGATGAATAAATGTAAATGACTTACCTAATCTCAGCAATACAGTGATCCAAGAAAATCCCAAAGACTCGTGATGAAAAAATATCATCTGCCTCCAGAGAAAGAACTGATTGAGTTTGAGTGCAGACCAAAACATACTATATTGAACAGGTAGATGACTTAGGAGATTAAGAGCCAGGCCTAGAGATGTAACGTCCTGGGTTCAAATCTAGCCTCAGATACTTTCTAACTGTGTGACCCTGGGCAAGTGACTTAACCCCATTGTCTAATTCATATCTATCTTATGCCTTGGAACCAATACACAATATTGATTCTAAGACAGAGGGTAAGAGTTTTTTAAAAGCATAATATATTTTACTTTCTTTTTTTTCTTAAGATCTCTTCCACAAAATGACTAACATGGGGAAATGTTTTACATGATTACACATGTAAAATCTATATCATATTGCTTACTGTCTTGGGGAAGAGGAAGAAAGGGAAAAGGAGGGAGAGAATTTGAAACTCAAAAAAATTTTTTTAATAAAAAAAAAATGTTCAGGCAAGACCTGAGAAGGGCTATAAAGGAGACATAAGTAGAGAATATGGATAAAAGATACGTTGTGGAGATAGAAGTAACAAGACTTACCAACTGACAAGATATACAATATACAAATATTGTAGAACTGATTGAAAAGATAAGTTTGCCATTGAGAGAGATAGGAAGATTTGGATCAGGAATTAGTATGGAGTGGAAGGTTGGAGTGGAGGGAGTATATTGAATTCAATTTGAAGCATGTTGTGTTTGAAAGCCCTGTGAGACATCCAGATAAAGACATCTAGCAGGCAGTTAATGATACTCAACTACGTTTAAGAGATATATTAGACCTGAATTGGGACTCTTCTGCACAGAGAAGATAATGAAGAGTATAGAAAAAAGGTTTTCACCATGGAAACAAAATTCAAGAAGGGGCCAAATGTGACTCATATGGAGCAGTCTTGGAAGGAATAAATCTTCAACTGGTGTTTTTAAAGGGTTAGAGAATGCCAGTGACCATATCACCAATGCAAAGTCTTCTTTTATGCAGGAAACAATGGTCCAACTGTCTGGGTGGGCTCCAGCCTATCACTGTCCTCTTATTTTCACATGGTTTGTAATTTTATCCGCTTCACATTCTAGAGACTTACCCTTGGAAATCCTCTGGACCCCAGGGCCTGCTCCCATCCTAAAATGAGTAGGTTTATCTATTATGATTACAAAATATTTGTTAGGCATATACTTAAAACTTTATCAAAGCATAAAGCTATTTGCAGGACTACAGATTAAGTATTTTGCAATTCACCTTCTCTTAGTCCAAAAAACTTCCAGTACATATCTGCTAGTAAAATGGTCAGGTTTGAGCCAATCTGCTAGTTAGTGACCAACTTCTCTGATTTAGCAACTTTCCCTACTTGCTTCTGCCACTGCAACCACCATTTGTGTCTCTCATTAGATTCAGCCTCTGGAGTTCTCAAACTCCCTTCACTTCTAATGATATACTCATCCACCTTGGGTTTCATTCACTTAAAATCAAGAAAGAACAAACAAATAATAGACAGCCCAATCCCAGCCTCAGGTTTTCTCAGATAAGACCTAAGCACAGCCATACACCAGCCAACTGTCCCTTCTCCACCCATCTTTCTGGGCACAACCCTAATTGGTCCTGCATTTTTTTTTAGTATGACAGAAAGGAAAAAAAAAAGAGATGAGAAATGAGATATTCAATTATCTGCATGCATTGAGTCATCAGGTCCTCTAGATCTCAAGTCATTAAGTGGATTCTTTATCATTTCATACTGCAAACCCTGAAACAGGGATTCGTACGTGCCCTAAATGTATACCACTGCAAAAATAAAAATAAAGATTCTAACTGCACAGAACTAGAAATGATTGGCTTTGAGTATAATCCAAATACTGGTACTCGTTACACAAGAATAGAAAAAAATATTATATATGAAACTTTGAATCTGTTACTTAAAGTTTCGTTTTTGTTTTTTTGAACATAGATGATAAAAGGGACAACTAGGGGCCTCAGTGGATGGAGAGTCAGGATGGGAGGTCCTGGATTCATATCTGGCCTCAGATATTTCCTGGTGGTATGCAAGTCACTTAATTAACCCTTATTGCCTAGTCCTTCTTCTAATCTAACCACTAAAACCTAACCACTCTTCCCATCTGGAACCAATACACAGTATTGATTCTAATATGATAAATTGAATAGGTTGGTTTCAAAGCTATTCTGATTATCAGTGTTTCCCTCTGAACTACCTGATGTTTTCTGCTGTGTATTTTTTAATTATTTCAATGACATCCTTTTCTCTTGTTTTGGTGGTTGTTTTGTTTTGTTTTGTATCACAATCTCTACTTCCCCTCTAATGACCCCAATTCTTCCACCATGAAAAAAACCATTCTAGTAATAATTAAGCATAGACAAGCACCATCAGACCCACCGCAAAATTCACACATTGGCTACATCTGAAAATATGTCTCATTCTGTACCCCCTAAACCATCACCTCTCTCTAGAAGTGACAGAAATGCTTTATCTTCGGTCTTCTAGAATCGTGGTTGGTCAGTACATTCTTCAGAGTTCTCAAATCTGTGAGAACATTGTTTTTTTATAACGTAGTTAATTGTATAAATTATCCTCATAATTCTACTCAATTTACTCTGTACTACTCTTTCCAAACCAACCCTGGTTTCTTAGGGTTTATCCGTTTGGTTATTTCCAATAGTACAATAATATTGGGGACAGTTAGGTGGCTCAGTGGATAGAGAGCCAAGCACAGAGATGAAAGGTCTTGGGTTCAAACTCGGCCTCAGACACTCCCTAACAGTGAGACCTTAGTCAAGTCACTTAACTCCAGTTGCCTACCCTTTATCATTTTTCTGTCTTGGAACCAGTACCCAGTATTGACTCTAAGGTGGAAGGTAAGGGTTTTTTTTAATTCTATTTTATTATTTTGTGCATATGCCATATCATAATTTGTTCATCCATTCCCCAAATAATAGGAAAGGAAACCTCTTTGTTTCTAATTATTTCTACAACATAAAGTGCTGCTATGAATATATTTTGTGTATATGTTTCTTTTTTGTCTTTCTTTGATCTCTTTTGGATATATGCCTAATAGTAATATTGATGAGTAAAAGGGTTGGCACAATATAATGACTTTTTATCTATAGTCCAAATTCCTTTCAAGAATAACTAGACTGGGGTAGCTAGGTAGGACAGTGGATAGAGCACCGAGTCTGGAGTCAAGAGGACCTGGGATCAAATCTGGCTTCAGACACTTCCCAGCTGTGTGACCCTGGGCAAGTCATTTAACACCCCCATTGCCTAGCCCTTACAGCTCTTCTGCCTTAGAATTGATACTAAGACTAAAACTAAGAAGGTCAGAATTTTAAAAAAAATAGCTGGACCTATCCATACCTCCCCCAACAGTACAGCAGTGTGCCAATCTTCTGGCATCCTCTTGAACAATTATTATTTTCCTTTTTTGTCATCTTCATCAAGCTGATAGGTATAAAACAGGACCTCAGAGCTGTTTAATTTGTGTTTCTAATATTATTGATGATTTGGAACATTTTTGTATAGTTGTTGATTACTTGATTTTCTTCTTTTGAGAACTCCTTATTCAAATTCTTTGAGCATTTGCCTGTTGGGAAATGAATCTAGTTCATTTACTATATTGGAATCAGTTCCCTATATATCTTGAAAATCAGGTCTTTATCAGAGAACCTGGGAAGACTTATAGGAATTAATGCAGAGAGAAATGAGTAGAACCAGTAAAAAAAAAATGCAATAATTACAATATAGGTTAAAAATAATTTTGAATTTTTAAGATCTTAAGTTAAGAATGCTGAAGAATGCACTAACCATGACTCCAGATGACTGATGAGATGCCCATCTCTTGATAGAGAGGTGATGGATGAGGTACAGAATGAGTCACACATTTTCAGACATGGTTAATGCCTGATTTGTTTGACTATGCTAATTTTTTCAAGCAGGACAAGGTAGGAGGGAGAAAGAACCTAGTGATAGTAATGCCCACAAACAAACAAAAAAAAAGAAGACAAAATATCATCAACAAAACATTTTTAAAATATACACAAAAAAAAGATGAAAAGGAGGTTCAGTGGGCAGCACAGCCAACCAAGAGAGCTTTGGAATTAATTATCTGAATAGCATATATACTTTAAAAGAAACAAGGTTAATGTAATAAGATTCACAGTTTTACTTTTTCTTTTTCTTTTTTTTCTAGATTTTTAAAAATGCTTTTTCCCTTGGCTATATGATTCTTGTCTTCCTCCCCTCTTTCCTCCCTCCTCCCAGAGTTGCCAAGCAATTCCACTGGATTATACAAGTATGATCACTCAATACCTATTTCCATATTATTCGTTTTTGTAATAGAGTCATTTTTAAAACCAAAACCCCAAATAAACAAGTGATAAATCACATATTTTCCTCTGGATTTCTACTTCCATATTTCTTACTCTGGATATGGATAGCATCTTTCTCATAAGTCTCTCAGAATTGTCCTGTATCGTTACATTGCTTTTAATAGCAAAGTCAATTACATTTTATCATCCCACAATGTTTCAGTTACTATATATATTGTTCTCCTGCAAATCTCTTTTCCTATTCTTTGCATGTGGAAATGGTCATCTTCTAGGGCAGTGATTCCCAAAGTGAGCGCTACCGCCCCCTGGTGGGTGCTGCAGCAATCCAGGGAGGCGGTGATGGCCACAGGTGCATTTATCTTTCCTATAAATTGCTATTAAATTTTTTTAAAAATTAATTTCCAGGGGGCTAAGTAATATTTTTTCTGGAAAGGGGGCTTGTATTAATAATTAGATTAAGTCTACACTGCCCATCTTTAGATTTAATCACCAAAGGTGAGAACATCTCCAATTTTGGGAGGTCCATAACCCATGTGTGCTAGAGTGAGGGACGAATCAGAATCAAATGACCCACCCCCTAGGCAGTCTATGAGAATAGTCTATTGTGATTGGACATGCAAATTAGAAGGGAGGAACAGGAAGTGACACATAAGTGACCCCTTTAAAAGGAGAAGGTCCTCAGTCCGCTGAGGTCTTCAGTGAAAGAAAGCATCTGGTGAGGACCTCTTCTGGTTCATGGAGGAGTGCTGGAATGCTGAGACTCTGGTGGGACCTCTGACTGCTTCCCTTTGAATTGTCATGTGGGTAAGTTAGGCTGACTTCCTTTCTCCTCCCTTGGCGTTTCTGGAGGCTCTAGCCTCAAGGAGGCCTCTCTTGCCTCTCTAATTGTAAAAGGCCTTGTGGCTAGAAGCCTTGTTTAATTAACCTCTGTGCCCCTCTGCTGGGCCTCTAAATTCTTACCTGGTCTGGCCAGAGTTTCTCGCTCTTGATTTCCCTGCCTTCAAACTTCCTAATTGTAAATAAACTTCCATAAAGTCAATTTTGACTTGAGATTATTCTTAATTGAGGACTGATAATAGTTCAATCCTCTGGTGACCATCTTTTAATATATTGAACCCATAAAACCCCTTTTTCCCCCTTACAGGTAGTAGGCCAAAAAAGTTTGGGAACCACTGTTCTAGGGTACTTATCAAATTCAGCATAGGGTGTATATGTATTGCCTATGTAAGTTATGTGATTTGATTTCATCAGTTCTTGTGGATTCAATTATCATCTCTATACATATGACCCTAAAATCTGTTTATCCATTCTTTTTTTTTTTTAAATAAACCCTTACTTTCCATCTTGGAGTCATTACTGTATATTAGCTCCAAGGCAAAAGAGTGTTAAGGGCTAGGCAATGGGGGTCAAGTGACTTGCCCAGGGTCACACAGCTGGGAAGCATTTGAGGCCATATTTGAACCTAGGACCTCCCATCTCTAGGCCTGGCTCTCAATCCACTGAGCTACCCAGATGCCTCCTGTTTATCCATTCTTAATCTCTCTCCTAACCTTACTTCTCCAGTTGTCTATGAAACATCTCAAACCAGATATCCCATAGACATTTTTTTTACCCTTCCTTTCTGTCTTAGAATCAATGCTGAATATTGGTTCTAAGGCAGAAGAGCAGTAAGGGCTAGACAATGGGAGTTAAGTGACTTGTCCAGAGTCACAGAGTTAGGGAGTGTCTGAGGCCAGATTTTGTTTGTTTTAAATTCAGGGAAGTGTCTAGCAGACTCCCTATGGACATGTGGGAAACTTTGAAACTACATTTCCCATGATTCCTCATGGCAAACAGGAAGTATGATGATGTAAGAGAGGGGATAAGTCTCCTGGGTCAGGAGGAAGTCACCCTCTTAAGCTACCAGGCACAGGAAGATACGAAAGGTAAAAAATGGCTGAGGCAATGTGAATTCTTGCAGGCACGTGGTCTAATGATTTTATCCCTATCAGCATGGCCTTAATTAAACTACTAATTGCTCTTATATCAGTCTTTATCATTTTTAATCGTAACAATTTAAACCCAGGATCACCCAACTCCCAGCCTGACTCTTTATCCTTTGAGCCACCTAGCTGCCCCTTCCCATAAACATCTAAAATTCAACACACCCCAAATGAACTCATTGTCTTTCCAAAAAAAATCCTTCCCTCTTCTGAACTTCCCTGTGACTGTCATGAGAATCCTGTCACCTTGTCTCAAAATCTAGGTGTCCTTCAATCCCCCCCTCTCTTTCATCATACGTATATAATATATGATCAGATCCTATGGGTTCTACTAGCTCCTACATTCTTCATACACAATGTCCTTTCCCTTCTCTGACACAGCTATCACCTTGGTGCAGACTCTCATCACTTCATGCCTGGACTTTTGCAAAAGTAAACTCTCATTCGTCTCCTTGCCTCAAGTCTCCCCACCATCCCCTTCCAGTCATCCTCCACTTAGCTGTCAAAATGATCTTCCTGAAGAACAGATTGGGCAGAATGCCACCCTGCTACTCTGTTCAGTGTGCTCCACTGGTTCTCTATGACCTCCAGTATCAAATAGAAAATCTTCTGTTTGACTTTTAAAACCTTTCATTACCTGGTCCCTTTCTATCTTTCTAGTTTTCTTACACTTGACTTACATCCACATCTATGATCCAGTGACATCATTTTTCTTCTTCTTCTTTTCACACACTTCATCTCCTGACTCCATGCCTAGAATGCTCTTCCTCCTCTGCTTTTTGGCTTCCTTCAAGTCCCACCTTGTAAGACTCCTTCCCCACTCTCCATTAATGCTAATGCCTTCCTCTGAAATTACCTCTAGTTTCACCTGTAAATATCTCTATTGGACATAGTTGTTTACTTGTTGTCTCCCCTGTTAGATTGTGACCTCCTCAAGGGCAGGGGTTATTTTTGCTTTTCTTTGTAACCCCCAGCGTTTAGCAGCATCTAGCACAAAGTAAGTGCTTAGTAAATGTTGGTTGACTTGCTCTAATGTTCCTCTCTCCAACATTTAATTTTGTTTTGCTTCCTTTCCTATACTGTCCTCCATCGTGGATCTTTCTTTTCCCCATCTCCTCCTATTTCTCTTTGGAATTAAAAATATTTCTAGTCTGAAATATCCTATTAATCTGAATGCTAAGTAACATTCTGAAAAGTGTCAAAAGAGACACAAAACAGAAAGATATACACCCTGCAAGGCACACACCACTGTGATAGAGGAAGTCACCAGAGAGTCAAAGTCATGGAGGGGTATCCTGAAAATGATGAAATCCTCGAATGTTCCTGACTGCAGCTGACATTGCCCTGGTTGCTTCAAGCCCATTTGGAATAAATTCATCAAAGGATTTTAGCCTCTCCATCCATATAGGAAAGACCAAGTAGAAAAAGAATTTTGATTGCTCAGATTCCAACATGCATTTGGATGGATATGGACAGAACTTGCCCAATAGTGGCCATATCTGGAAAAGGCAATACAGATGAGCAATGAGTTGGTCCCAAAGTTTTGCTTTCAAGAAATTGTATAGTTCTTTTACTGACCCCATGTTTTCTAAACTAACATTCTACAAATAGTGCTGGCAGTAAGACATAGAACACCACTGCCTCCAAAGAACTAGAGACAAGTGTCACACAAAGAACAATGGTGGGTGGATGGAGCACAGTACAACATGTAACCCAGAGAAACTCCAAAGAATAGGAATAAAACATATCATGTAGGAATTCTCTGACAGAAAAAAGAAAATGAACTAGTCCTGAGAAAGAATGAGAGATGGCAGGTCATGGTAAGACCTGGGTTTTCCACTCCCTCTAAACACCTTAGGATAGTTTTTCTGCTAAAAGACAACAGAACTGCCTCTGGGACTTGATTAGCCAAGGAGCTAAGATTCCAGGTCTGCTCTCTTGGCATAGCTTCCTAAGTAGCCTCTGGCCATACTCATATGACTTCCTGGTCACCTAAGGGCATAAAAAGACCCACTTAAAAGGTAGCTGAGTCCTTCAAACAAGGAGTCACCATTCACTGACCAGTGAACCAGATACATTTCTACATAACAATGAAGGGGCCTTGCCTACTCAAGCTAAGTGTTAGAACATACTTCTTGATTATTTCTTGTATTCTGTGGCTGAATAAATCAACTTCTGCTAACTATTCAGTGATCTAGGAGTAATTGATTTCAATCCAACCTGAAAAACAGAGTACAGGCCTGAGTCATGACCACCCCCTAACACAGATGAACTGTCAGGGTGCTCAGCTGCTATCTTCTGACAGTTAAAGAAATCCGGGAGGGGGACAGGAAAAGCAGCTAAATGATTTAGTGGAGGAGAACTAGGCTCTGGATTCAAACCTGCCTCAGACACTTCTAGCTGTGTGATTCCAGGCAGTTCCTTAAACCCCATTGCCTAGCCCTTACTGCTCTTCTGCCTTGGGACAAACACATAGTACTGATTCTTAGATGGAAGGTAAGGGTATAGGAAGGAAGAAAGGAAGGAAGGAAGGAAGGAAGGAAGGAAGGAAGGAAGGAAGGAAGGAAGGCTGTCTCTTATACA
>NC_058134.1:210764661-210788587 GCF_016433145.1 Gracilinanus agilis | reverse complement strand
GGAGCAGAAGGAGAAGGAGGAGGAGGAGGAGGAGGAGGAGGAGGAGGAGGAGGAGGAGGAGGAGGAGGAGGAGGAGGGAGAAGGAAGGAGGAAGGAGGAAGAAGACGACCGCGCCCTTTGGCAGTGACATCTATTTCCCTGAAACAAAAGGCTAAGGAAGTAGTCATATATAAGGAAACTAAATCTAATAAGGTTAAAACAGGGCAGCTATTTGGATAGACAAAATCAGAAAAGGCATCTGGGATCAATACTACAGAGGCAAGAAGTGTGTAAGGAGGTTTTTTGCAAGGTGTTGTATTTAACAAGGTTATTCTATGTTTCCTGCAATGAGTTCTGGATCTTCTGGGGCTAGTAGCTTTGTCTCTTTCAGTCTTAGTAGTCTTCTGAGTCTGTCCAAAGGGGAAGCAGGCCTTTGTCTTGAGGTAGTAGAGGAACTCTTCTAGGTCTCAGAACAACCAAGAACCCTCCACAAAATCATTGCTGTTTAATTCATTCCTTGGGGCAAGTCTTTGAAAGATACCTTTGCCTAAAACCAATGTTTTAATGTGTTTCTGGTTTTTGTTTTTGGTGGGGTTTTTTTTCCTCTTTCAGATGAATGCCCACATCCACCTCAAATCAACTTTGCCTCTTTTGCAACACAAAATTATATGAAGGGCACAATCCTAGACTGTTCCTGTAAACCTGGTTACGATAGGAAGGAAGGCACTCCCTTCTTCATTGTTTGTGAAACAAATGACCAACATCTTTCCTGGAATGGAAAGTGTCAGTGTAAGGGTAAAAGTAAGTGTTTCCTTTTATAACTCATAAAGGAAGAAAAACTATGGTTTGCATGTGGGAATTTCATGATTCCATAAAGATTCTCCAGGTATTAAATAGACTTCTCCCATTTTCTTCTCAACTTTCTGCTAATAAAATATTTAGGTTTTTGCTTCTAAAAATAATGAATAAATTATTAATATGTGTCATTGGGGACTTCCCAAAGACAAAACTATTTTTCCTACTTTTTTGGGGTCTACAAATTTGGAAACTCCCTTCACCAATGCACATTAATAAATCCTCAGTGATAAGGGCCTTAGAGATACTTCCTGGGGCACTGAAGGACTACATGATAAGCTCATGGTTACACAGATAATATGTGTTACCAGAGGCAGAACCTGAACTCAGATTTTTCTGATTTCAAAGTCATAAGATTATAAATCAGGGGTCATCTTTTACAGATGAGGCTCAGAGAAATTGTGATATAAAAAGTCACATAGAAATATCAGCAGTAGAATTAATTATTATCTGTTGCTTCTGCCACTCGAATCAAATATCACAACTGGTTCTGATTTCTCCCTCCTTGTCTCCAGTGCTGTTTTCCTCAGCATTCTCTAGCTCAGAGGTCAGCAACCTTTTAGGCCGTGAGAACCATAAACACCACATTTTTTAAAATGTCATTTCGTGAGAAACGTACAGTGCTCACAGTGCGCTCCCGTAACAGCGCCTGAAAAAAATGGACTTTATGGCTCCTGCAGAAAGAGCCGTATCTGGCTCTCAAAAGAGCCAGATATGGCTGGAGAGCCATATGTTGCCAACCCCTGCTCTAGCTTGAAGTTCATGGTGGCTACTGCCATCATTTTTAGTCACTACTAGTATATAGGAAAACCAGACTTGGAGTTAATAAGACAGTAATTCAAGTCCTACTTCTGACACATACTAACTATGTGATCATTTTGCAAATTAGTTGCTGATCTGTATGGATGAAAAATGTCAAAGTACTGGTCCAAGGAAATAACAGGTGTGGATGAAAAAGAAGGAAGGAAGGAAGGAAGGAAGGAAGGAAGGAAGGAAGGAAGTTCCAATATCCCTCTCTCTTCCAACAAAGCATAGAAATGTCTTCCTTATTTAGAACTAAGAAACCAAGATAAAATAAAGCTAAAATTAGAAATGTTCAAACAACAAGTTTCTGTTGTTTCTAATTTCTGGTACCAGCTGGAAAAAAATTTTAAAGATGGGTATTTAGGGCCTGCACAGCTCCCAGGGTCTGGGAGGAATCTCAATCCTGATCAGAGGTCTACTTCCTATCTATCCTGTCAAGTAATTTCTTTATATGTAATGGCACCAGCCAGTGACCCAGAAGGAATTCATTAGGCATCCAAAAATATCTGATATTTTAAACAGTGGGAAACTTCTTTGGGAAACCAGAAATTGAGAACTTGGTTCCTTTCCCTACTTGTCCTAGAGGGGTTTCATCCCTTGATACCTGCAATCATCAACATTCAAATGGTAGTAATTATAAGTAACTGCTTTAGTTTCTACTATTGCCACAAGACTAAAAAGAATTCTTGAAGCATTCAGCTTGTTGAACACAGTATTTTCACAAATTTGTATGAATTTTTTAATAGTTTTCAAGTTATGGGTTTGTTTGCTTTTTGTTCACATGTACACAGCTCCTGGAAGCCATGAAGAACAAAGTGTTACAAATGCTCCTTCTAACCCTGGAAAGCAGACAAACAGAAGACAAACAAGTACAGAGAACAGACTGCCAACTTATAACCTCACAAGTAAGAAATGGAGATGGTAACAGCAGAATTTTCTAATTGAGTCCCCCCGCAGTAGAGATCTTCCTTCTCCTAAGTACCGGACATACTTTCCTTGAAGACAGAAGGCTTAGAATATCATATTATCTGTTCACCTCCTCTTAGGATATTATATGTGGAAAGAATCGATTTAGTGACTTTTTCAGAAAAAGCCTACCACTGTCTCGGAGAAATTTATAACTATGAAAATCTAAACTGAGTGTTCTTCCCTTAGAGGTAATACAGACTTTACTAGTTTGGGATGTTGAACTAAAAAAGAATTGCAAGTTGGGTTTCACTGTATTTTTCTTTCAAGTACCAAGGATCAAACTATGAGCAAGAAAGAGTTTGGTTAGATAAAAGTAGTCATTTCTTACACGGTGGAATCCCCAATTCTGAAGGCACTTGAAAACTGGAAAGGAAATTATCTTTCTTGTACATCTTAATTATTGACCTGGTTGGAGGCAGGATGCAGACCTGAATTAAAAATAACTCACAATTTCATAGAATTTGGGGGTTAACCCTTATTTGCAACAATCTTGTGAAATAAATAGTTGCTAGTATTTCACAGATGAGTAAACTGAAATTCACAGAAGCTGTTGGTTGTCCCAAGGCACACAGCTATGATTCTATAAGAAATTCAGGCATATGCAATGCTCCTCTTTACATTACCAACCCTTGTTACTCATTCCCCACAGCTCTATGACTCTTAGTATTTCCTGTAATGTCTCTGTCTGCCTTCCTATGAAGCAAAATACATAAAATAATTGAAAGTGACTGATATTTTGGGGTCTATGATTTCATTGAAAAAGGGAATTTCCAGTAAAGAAACTCCTCCTACGAACTTATAGACTTAAAAAATTGCTTGGTATACTGAGAGTTTAGAAGTTCTAGTCTGCCACACAGACAGAATGTTTTAGAGGATGAATTTGAACCCAGGACTTTCTGGATATCTGTCTATCACACTACACCAACACAATGACTACTGAAGGGCTTTTTGTCCTCTTTCTCTGGACTTAGGGGCCCTTTTTAATATCTATTTTGAAATCTCCTTTCCTAAGAATGCTTATTCATATCTTTCTATATATTAAATCCTTCAATCTCCTAGGATTCTGTATTAAAATTTCTGAATAAGTAATTCATTAACAAAACAAACAATCCTAATACAACCAATACAAAAATAACTATTTACAGTTTTATCTGTGAGAAAGATAACAATCAAATTATTCACCTGAAACCTTTCCAGTTACCTTCTCTTCACTTCTGAAACCATGGTAACACACCATTTATTTTACTTGGGTTAACAAATAAATCACACCTCTAGCTAAATGGAATAATCAGTGGAAAGAGCTTTGGACTAATAATACTTATAAATATTTTGCAAGTTTTCTCTTTATCTTCTTTCATTAAAAGAAAAAAAAAAGGTCTTTCATTAGAGAGGGGAAAATAAAGATCCCATCTTCTTCTTTCTCTCTGTCTTATCCAATTTATCTCCAGTCATAACAGGAAAATAATTTCTTTGGCTTCTCTCAAGTCATAACTCTTAAATGACACTTTATAGACTCAAAATTCTCCTTATAATATTTCCTCAAAAAAATAACAGTTTTTCCAAGAAAGAAGTTTCTTCTCACTGTCTTTCTCCCTGTTTTCTACATAGTTTCCCCCAAAACATTTCCACATAGATCCTCCTAAGCCTAAGTTAAAACTCACACGCATCCTGACTCTAAAAGGATTGGGACATCGTAGAATGATAACAACAATCTTGGACTTAAGAAGACAGTGATAGTTACTACATCCTCTTTAGAAAAGCTTTTGAAACAAGGGCTCCATAAAGATATAGATAAGTATATAGAGATGTAAGCATGATTTGTCTGAATAGGCATAATATAGTTCATTTGATCCTCAAATTGTTGATCTAATAGGAATTATTAGTCTTGCTTGATAAACAGGGAATTAATTCTTATTCCTCTCCTTTCCCCACTTTGCAAACCTTAAAGTGCTATATAAATTGTTGTTAGCTGAAGGCTCTTTCCACCAATAATTCCACTTATTTGCAGTAGGACCTCATAGTAAGTGACCAAGATCCTTTGTGCAAGTTGAAAAGTGCACTTAATAACCTCATTATTTAATAGCTATTTCTTACGCAAATGTACCTACTCACTTTTTGACTTTTCTTAGGATTATCAGAGCTACCAGCTTTACTTTTCTTATACTTTGGGGCCATTATTAATAATTAAATAGCATTAATGAAACAAAGAGAAACATTGCTCTGAAGTAGACAGAACTTACAAGAGAGAACTCCAGGGAGAGATTGATAAGGATGCTAACCGTTGTTGCAAAACAATGTAATGACTCACACCAAGACTTCTCAGAGTGAGTTAACAAGCCAGATTGGGTGAACTTCTGAAAGGCTTTATGCTGGGGCAGATTTAATGCTCAATTAAATTTTTTTATTTTATGTACTGTTCTACCTTCATTTTTTCTATTGCCAATTGCATATACCTGAATTTGTGTATGTTGAGTTCAAGTAAAATGAGTCCTGTTGTATATTTCTAATTTATTTATTATGTCAAAAAAAATTTTAAGTTAAAAAAAATCTAGCTTAGTTGTTAAAATGTGATTTCTCCTAGGTATCAAGTGGTAACACATATATAATAACTCAGTGGAATTGCTTGTCAGCTCCAGAAGAGGGGAGGGAAGAGGGGAGGGAGGGAACAAGAATCGTGTAACCCTGGAAAACCATTTTAAAAATAAATGAATAGGGGGGGCAGCTGGGTAGCTCAGTGGATTGAGAGCCAGGCCTAGAGACGGGAGGTCCTAGGTTCAAATCTGGTCTCAGACACTTCCCAGCTGTGTGACCCTGGGCAAGTCACTTGACCCCCATTGCCCACCCTTACCACTCTTCTACCAAGGAACCAATACACAGAAGTTAAGGGTTTAAAACAAATATTAAAAAAATGAAATAAAATAAAAAAAAATAAATGAATAGGGGCAGCTGGGTAGCTCATTGGATTGAGAGTCAGACCTAGAGACGGGAGGTCCTAGGTTCAAATCTGACCTCAGATACTGCCCAGCTGTGTGACCCTGGGCAAGTCACTTGACCCCCATTGGCCATCCTTATCACTCTTCCACCTAGGAGCCAATACACAGAAGTTTTTTTCGAAAATAAATAAATGAATGAATGAATAAAACTTTAAAAAATGTGATTTCTCCATCCTTTCAAGTCAATTGAGCTATTTATTAAATTCCACACAGATATAATATATATATATGTATACACACACACACACACATATGACACTGTAGTGGGTTCTAGGCTGCAAAGATAAGAAACAGTAGTCTAAATGTCAAGTAGATATCTAATAATGGTGGGGAAGATTGGCCAAGAGCACATACAACACGCAAAAAAATTATTTTTCGAAAACTTAACATGTGATAGAAGCACCATAGTTTAGCACTAGAATAAAATATCAAAAATGTATTTGGTTCTTTTTCTTGTATTAACATGTACTGACAATATTATATATATGTATGTATGTGTGTGTGTATATATATATATATATATATATATATATATATATAGTTGAAAAGTTCCTAAACTAGAACTAAGAAAAATGAATGCTCTTCCTATAAGGAAGAAATAATAAATAACTGGCTTTGTGAACTCCGGAATGAGTAAGAACCAAGGCCCCAGCTCTCTATCCACCTTCTAGGAAGAAAGTCATTTATAGCTTTTCTCAACATTCTCTTCAATTTTGACTCAGATATTCTTTTTCTCTCTTTAAGGCCACTGCATGGAGCCTGTGCCCTGGGAACACGCTAATGAAAGAAAGAGTTATCAGTTTGTGCTGGGACAGACGCTTCAGTACCAGTGTCTTGAAACGGTTAAATATGGGGGTGCTGCTGAGAGTACCTGCATGATGATCCATGGAAAACCAGCATGGACTAAACCCCATCTAAAATGCACCAATGTCAGTGAGTATAGTCTTTTTCCAGTCACTTCTGGGATCCCTACCCTCTCCCCCACTCCTCCATACATACATCCGCAGCCCCATACATGGTTTCTCTTATAGCCAGTAGCATGACTTTACACGGACTGGCAGTATTATATACATAAATAGTGTACAAATAAATAAAGTGTTAAGCCAATATCCAGCAATTTCGAGGTTCAGTTTAAATACTAACTAGTTTTCATTATTCAGATGACCTCTCAGGTACCTGGTGATTATGATTCAATCAGTGATTCTGAATGGTTTTACCAAGAAATTTAAACTGGGACAAGAAGGACATGGAGGTGACAATTCTTCAAGGTCCCTTGCTTCCTGGCTAGATTTCCAGATAGCTAGGTTTTTTAAAAACCCTTATCTTCCATCTCAGAATCAATTCTTAGTATTGCTCCCAAGGCATAAGAATGGTAAAGGGTAGGAGTTGGGGTTAAGTGATGTGCCCAAAATCACACAACTAGGAAGTGTCTGAGGCCAGATTTGAACCATCCAGGTCTTCCCGTCTCTAAGCCTGGCTCTCTATCCACTGAGGCAGCTAGCTGCAACCTTAACCCCCCTGTACATCATCATTTCATCACTTACATCATTCCCTGTCCACACACACGTACACAAACGCTCTCTTTTCCTTCACATCAGCTTCTGAAGAGACGCCCCTTATTGCCAAGGACAACCTCTCCCTATGCTCCATCGATTACCTCATCTCTCGTTTTCTTCAACAGACTGCCCCACTATCATCCTATCATCATTACTCTCTCTGTCTCCATCTCTGTGTATCTCTCTGCTTCTGTCTCTCTCTGCCTCTGTCTCTCAGTCTCTGTTTCTGTCTCTCTATCTCTGTCTCTCTGTTTCTATCTCTGTCTGTCTCTGTCTCTTCTTCAGAGATTCATTCTCTGATCCATTCAAATAAACTCAAGTCTCTTCCATCCCTAAAAAAAGTTTACTTATTCCTAACTGTTATCTTTTATCTCTCTTCTTATGAGTTAAACTTTTTTGGGAAATCAGTACACAAGATGTCTCTACTTCCCCTCCTCTTACTCTTCTAAATCTCTAAGACTTCACATCGTTCAACTGAAAATTCTCTCAGTGATGTTAAAAATGATGTTTCAACTGCCAAATCTATTTTCTCTGTCCTCAATTCTTCCTCACCTCTCTGAAATATTTGGCACTGTTGATCACCTTTTCCTGTTTATTTCTTTCCCAGGTTTTTGTAAAATTGTTCTCTGTTGCTTTTCTCCCTACCTTTTTAACTGTTCTGATAGAGTTCGTTTTATTGGATATTTATCTACTTAACACCTACTAATTGTAGATGTCCTCCAAGTGTCCATATTTGGCCTACTTCCTTTCCTCCTTATTCTTTCCTTTAGTGTCTTTAATAGCCTCAAAAATTCAACGATGATTTCTAAGCACATGACTCCCATGTCTACAGTCTTTCTACTCAGTCTTTCTCCTAAGCTCCAGCTCTGTAGCACCATCTGGCTATTGGATATTTTGAACTAGAAAGCCCATACCAAACTCAACATATCACAAATGAAGCTCATCATCTCTCCTACAACACTTCCCTCTTCCCTCTTATTGTGATGAAGAACATCACCATCCCTAAAACACCCATGTAAGCAACCTGGGTGTCATTTTCAAATCCTTACCCTCACTAACCTCATAGAAAATTTGTCACCCAAATTTTATCTCAACAACATCACTTGAATACATCCCCTTTTCTTTATTAACCCATGGTTCAGGGCTTCATCGCTTCTCTCCTGGAATATTGCTGTCCTCCCTACCTCAAGACCTACTCCAAACCATTCTCCACACAAGTGCCAAAATGACTTTCCAAAAGTGCAGGTCTGACCATTGTCTTTTCCTCAGTGGTTACCACTTCTAGCACAACAGGTACCAGCTGTCCGGGAGAGAAAATATGGATGGTAATACTAGGAAACAGAAAGAAAAATGTGATTTGCTTAAGTAAAATGCCTCTAGCAGACACATTGTGATATAGCAATAAACTCTGAAGATTGACATAGTTGATCACAGCCAACCTTTCCACTTAAGAGAAACCCCAAAGAGGCTGGGAATGTAACAAGTGTTGGTACCCTCTGCTTTACTCTGATTTCATTTATGTTGCTCTTTTCTCTATCCCACAAGATTTTAAGAGAATAAAAAGTTAAATTACTCCTTATGGAAAAGTAAAGGGCCCTTACCCTTGGAGACAAAGTGTGGCAATTGTTGGGAGTTTGAGAGAAGGGAATTGTACCTATTATCTATCTTCTTGCCTCTCTTTCCCAGATCATTGACTTTTTAGACCATTACTTAACATACTGACCCATGCTATTGTGCTATTTGATATAATTAGAATAACAGATTTTTCCCCATCTCTCAGAGTTCCTAGAAAACATGCTCAGCTATTCTTTTCCACAGCTTCCACCGAGATATTGCAACCTTCATTTACTACAGAACATAAGATAGCAGGTGGGTCAATTTTTTTTGTATAATACTTGTCTCTTAAGAACATTCATTAAACATGTTAAAAACACCCATCCAAGGTACCATGTAATGTTTGTCAAAGTTAAGGACAGATCCAGATTCTAGCACCACTCATATGAAGGCATGACTTTTTAATAATATGTTTTATAGCCAATTCTCCAACCATAGTCAACCGATGGATAGAGAGCTAACTTGAAACAGCAGAATGCCCTCTAAGTCCAGGGGATATTTCAGTGCATTGGATAGGACAAAGGTAAATATAAGTAAAGGCAAGAATGATGATAAGGTAAGAATATGGCTAGAGAATCAAAGAAGTAGGATTCTACAACTTTTAACCTTTATTTTCTAGTCAGGAAAATCTGACCCATAAAATTTTGTGAAGAATGAAACAATTCTGGGGCCATGGGAATAATTAATGAAGGGGATGATACTGAATTTGGCGAGCCAAAAAAAAAGTGAATCATTCATAAGAATAATGGATGATTCCTATTAGATCAAGAGTTACCCGAAAATTAACTGCTCTATTCCTATAGAGGAGAAAAGTATTCTTCCAGTCACCCAGTTGGCATCCTGAGGATCATCAACTCTTCATTCTCAGTCACTCTCCCTGTCATCCAATTAGTTACTGATTCTTATTTATCTCACTTACTTATTGATACGTCACTTACTCTTCCATCTATTTCCTTCTTTTTGTTCACATCAGCACTATAATAAACCAAGCCCACGTCATCTCATCTGAACTACTGCAAGGGTTTCCCAACTGGTCTCCCTGAACATGTTTTCTCTCAATTATCCTCTTTCCCACAACTATCATATGAATATTCTTAAATTCCAGGTCTGACCTAAATCCTACGTCACTCCCCTAAGTTTCTGTGGTTCCCGATTATCTCTAGAGTACAAACTCCTTTGTTTGACCTTTAAAGCCCTTCATGACATGGTTTCAACATATCCTTCCAAACTAATTATACATTATCCCTTCTCACACACTCTACACTCCAGGTAAATTGACCTACTTGCTATTCCTTGTGCTTGACATTCTATCTCCTGCTTTGTGCTTTTTCAAAGGCTACTCCCCAGTGCCAGGAATACTCTACCTCACCTCTACCTTTTGGTTTCCTTCAAGACTCAGCTCAAGTGCCACCCCCATCAAGAGGTCTTTCTTGATTCTTCTGATTGCTAGTCCTTCTCCACATCACTTTTCATATATTTTGTATATGTCCAGTATTTGCTTTTCTACAAATTTGTTATATTCTCCTTCCACCCTACTCTAATTAAAATTTAAGTTTCTTGAGGATGGAACTTTAGTATCTCTATCTTCAGTATTCAGCACAATGCCAGGCTCATAGTAAATGTTTAATATATATTTGTTCATTGGAAATAATTTTGAGCACATAATTTTGCCAAAACATTAATGAAACAGCATGAGTGAAGTAAAAAGAAATCATTCTTAGGTATGCATTGTTGCAGGATGGTTTTTATAATGGCAGTATTCTACTAAATTTGAATAAATTTATAAAATTTAAACAAATTTCTAAAACATCAAAATAAATATGTTAGTAAATCTTGTTCATTCAACCAGATACTTAGGGCACTGAGTAGTAGGACTAACAAAATAATAAAACATCAAAACAATTTGGATTAAGTGTAACAGTTACATATCAAAGATGATAGCTGTATGGGCATACACACATACACCCAGGGACAGCAAATAGTTGGGTATTCATCTTGCACCTGTGTCTCTTTCCCCATTCTCTTCAAATTTTCCATTCCCTACTAGCATCTACCTTGAGGCCCAAGATCAGTCAAGATATTGTTCATCAGCCCTTATAGCTGTGAGAAGGTAAAGACTGGAATCATCCTGGGAATAGATGTGAAAAGTAAAGCTAAGATTTTTTGAGCTGGCCTTGGCTGGGTTCTATACTGGCTTCACTCTTTAGTCTAAAAGCTACTCATCACCTCCCTTCCTATATTAACATGACTCCCTACCTTCTTTGCTGGCCAGACTTGGAAGACAGGTGACATGAATGAGCTTTTCCAAAAGCTAGCTCAGCTGTCACAAGTCTGGAAGCCACTGGCATAAATAATGTCAAGCACTGGAGGAGGAAAATAAGTTCAATGTTAAAAGGTCTAAGTTTGGTGTACTCTATCCTAGTGTGCTGGACCTCTAAACCTTTCTGAATTCTTTTCTCTCAGTCTTCTCAAGCACAGCATAATAGGGATGATACCATTTCATTTTCCATGAAAAAAAAGCTATTTTCCTTCAGCCCTAATAACTTCAGGCCAAACATCTAAGAAGGCTAGTAAAGAGAACCTGCATTTTTTACTCTACTCAAAGATGGATGAAGGAGTAACAATCAGTCAATCAAAAGGTATTTCCTTCTTTGGGGAACCCTCACTTAGCAGCTTAATTGAAAAGTATATTTGCCTAGTCTACCACACTCATGCTAACTACTGTTAACTACAAGCTAATAGACTCCATTTTATATTGTATTTCCTTGGCAGTTGCTGCTTGTATCTTCCTGATTAACCTTATAATCTTTCTGGTCTGGATCATCTGGAGGAAAAGATGGTAAGTCAAGTACTGACACAGAAATGGAAAAAGACTTAATAGAAGAGGCAGCAGACCTGGGTAATATCCTTGTCAGCTACCCACATAACTCCAATCAATCAATTATGAACCATTTATCAGCCCTCTACTATGTACCAAGCTCTTTGGTATGTACCAAGGATACTAACCCAAAAATGAGACAAACCTTGTGAACGAGGAATTTACACTTTTCAGGGAATATATGTGTTCCCAGATGTATAAATAGAGGCTTTGTGCACAATAAGTAATAACAATGAGGGAAGAAGAATGGTACTAAAGTTTGTGGGAATCAGGAAAAGCCTCGACACATTGGAGATGGCCTTGAAGAGAGATGGAAATTCCAAGAAGCAAATATAGAGGTGAAAGGCCATTCCAGACCTTTGCAAACCACAGAGGCAAGAGATAGAATGCCACATTCAGAGAGCAGACAGAAGGCCAATTTGGCTAAAGTATATAGAGTGTATGAGAAGGAGCAATGCAGAAGCGTCCTACAAAGAGTATCTAGTGCAGAAGGGAATAGAAGGGTTCAAATGAAGAGCAGAAGCACTACTCAGTGAGTCTTTAACAAAATTCCATTGCTATTCACAAATGGAAGAAGAAATTAGAAGCCAATGTAGAACAGTCTTGGTTAGTGGCCTCCATTGCCCTTTGTCCAAGGGTAGCACCCACTGGAGTGACTTTGGACTTGCAAATATTCAGTGGTATTCACATTCCAGTAGAAGGCACAGAACCCCCTCAAGGATCAAAATTATATAAAGTTTTAGACAAAAAGCCAGTACAAGATTCTATGGGACACAATATGGGAGACTTCCTCAACAAAAGTAGTAGGATAAGAGGCAGCTAGATGATTCAATGGATAGAGAACCAGGCACAAAGAATGGAAGTGCTGAATTCAATCTGGCTTCAGACACTAACTAGCTTCATGACCCTTAGGCAAGTCACTTAACCAATTGCCTAAGAAATAGGGAATAAAAGCCAAGGATCCAAGAAACTTTAACTTGCCACACAAGCAAGAGGCTGTGGGTAAGAGGATGGAAAAGCCCAGTTTGGGGGATCATTAGACTGAGCATGCATGCATCCTGGTGGGCTCAAGGGCTATAATAGTCTAACTGACTTTTACCATCTCTAGTCCCAGTCAGTACCTTTCATCCAAATCAAAAGCTCACCAGTCCAGGACAGTGAAGGTGGCCACTAAAAAGAATAGATGCTGCTGCTATTCTTTGAATCAAGCACAAGGAATTCAGTCATTGGCTCTGCATCTATGTACCTGGAAGAAAAAAAAATCTTTTAAGAATCCTTGTGAAAAGTAAAAGCACTTTAATGGTGCCATCTAGGTCTAATCTATCTTCCTCCACTGTCTAAGTAATAGCCAGGATAAAAGATGAAGTAAAAAAATCATACAGATGAACAGAAACAGTGAGAATGGAATCAGAGTGTCTCCACTGGTCCCCATTCAGTATTCTTTGTGAAAGTAAAGCAAGGAAGTGTGCAGGTCAGGGTCTAGAGTTTTCTTCCCAATCAAATCCTTCTGTATATGTCTAGTCACTTCCTTTCTCACTAGTCTATAATTAGATGATCTGGTGGATTGGACAAAATCCACAATTTCATCCTATTTTCCTAGTTTGTTATGTAGAACTCCACCTGGGCTGGGAGCCCCACTCTACCTATAACTAGAGACTTTGATGTCATAGAAAAGTGTATCATAATCTACTTGCCAATATCTAGCCAACCATTCCTCATAGGGAATATTGCCTAAAGAATTAAACTTGATTTTCCCATTAGTTTGACATCCTTTGATGGTAGTTGTCAAATAGTCCATTAGATGAACTAGAATTGTAGCAATCACTTGGAATTCCCACAAGGTGAGACCTGGACCAAAGTTGTTGAGGGACATTCTCTTACCTTTTGCATGTGAGCATACTGGTACTTCAGTCTTTGGGGCATTAGTATCTAGAAGAACCAGAAAATATCTGTTTCTCCCATTGGGCCATTTGATAATCACTAGAACATATGGTCTATTGAGACCACAACACACTTCTATTCCTATTTGCTTTCAAGGGTATGAAGTCAGGATGGAGGGAAGATATATGAGATGTGTCTCCTCCACTTTTGGAGAGAGGGGAAGACTATAGCACTGTAGTTCAGAGATTCCAGTTTAGCAGAAAACAAATCCTCCAAGCTAGTTCTTCTTCCTTGTCCTCTTCCTCCTCCTCCTCCTTCTCCTAGGTACTTAGGGTTCCCCTATGATATATGCTAAAAGTGAGATGTCCTGGATCCTCCTTGTCCCAATCCTCTAGTTTATCCCACTTATCCTGCTTAACCCACTACCTAACTAATCTTCCTCAGCTTCTCTGTATTTAGACTGCCTTGGGAGGCCCCTTATATATCTTCATTTTTGTCACAAGGTGTTAGTGGCTATGGATTATTGTGTGGGGAAAGGGATATTCTGTGGTCTAGCAATCATCACAATATGACTTTTGGGGAAATGGGAAGTCCTTAGGGAAGTCCTTGCTGTTTTCTGACTTCCCTTTCACAGAGTCTTCTCTTAAAGGAACTCCAACCTTTACCCAATTGGTTTTGTATCTATAAGCAAAATATTTTCTACCCTTATCTTCTCCTCCTCCTTGGGTCCTCCTAGTCTTCACCTTCAAGTTTGCCTCACTTCCCTTGCCTAATCATCCATAGCATTTGTCTGTCTATCTAGACCACAAAAAAGAGAGAAGTAGGGGAGGTCTCTCTGATTTCCCACTAACAACAGTAGCTCTTAAAAGAGCCCTACCCTTTTCACCTGAACTTCTCTGTTAACAAAATATTGCTACCAAAGGCTTAGTGACTCAGTGGATTGAGAGCCAGGCTCAAAGGTAGGAGGTCCTTGGTTCAAATATGACCTCAGAAACATCCTAGCTGTGTGACTGTGGGAAAGTCCCCATTGCCTGCTGCCTTGGAACCAATACACAGCATTGATCTAAGACAGAAAGTAAGAGAACGTATGTATAAATTGCTGCCTGTCTCCCTTCCCCTCACTCTGACACTCCTGGGGGTAGCATATGGAAGATAAACTTTCCAGACTAACTACTTTTAGGGAGTTTGTAAATCTCCTTGACAGAAGCAAAAAGCCAGTATGACAGCCCTCCTACTGTCATGAATGTCACAAGAACAGTGCAAGTCCTCTTTTTGTCTCTGCAATTGCATCCCTTTTTGCATCCAGCTATTAGGCAATTACTGGGCAAACTAGCTGGTTTTAGGTTTGCCTCCATCGCTCCTTCCTCCTTCTAAGTTCTATCATTGTGATAAGTATTTAGGCATAGAATCTTTCACTACCTTGGAGTTAATTCTGATCCCAGGAAAATTAAGTCTAACCCTGATGGAAAGCAAAAGAATGGAGGGTGGGGGAGAGTTAATTCCAAATCTCTGGGATTATTAACCTTAACAAAAATGTATTTCGAGTGGGTGGGAAAGTGGAGGACTGAGACTGCACCAGTCAAACCAGTTTTCACCACCTCAGATAGGCTGGTCCTAGAAAATGAAGAGCATTAGCTCTGCAGCTATGTACCTGGGAGAAAAACAAAAATAAAAGAGTCCCTGTGAAAAGTAAAAGCCATGGAGGAGCCATGGAGGTCTGTCTTCCTCTATTATAGAAGTAATAGCTAGAATAAATGATGAAGTGAAAAATCATATAGGTAGGCAGGGACAGTGAGAATGGAATCAGAGTATAAAGGCCCAAAATGGAGTTTATATTTTATTTCAGGGGCAATGGGGAGACACTGTTGCTTCTTAAAGACTAGGATGGCATGGTCAGACCTGGGCTTTAAGCTTATGATTTTGGCAGTGGTGTGAAAAATGAATAGCAAAAGGGAGAGACTGAACGCAGAGTGACCAATTAGGAAGATATTATAATAGCCCAAATGAAAGATAATGAGGAGAACTGAGTGAGTGGAAAGGAGGGGACAGATATGGGAAGTGCTGAGGAGGTGGAATGCACAATATTTGACAACTGATTTGGAGGGAGGGAAGGTATTATAATTTTAAGAGTTTTGCATTTGAAATGAGGGAACAATATATGTTCATGTCCTGAATCTGCCACTTTCTACTTGTGTCAAGTTGGGAAAATCACTAAATGACTCCTGGCAATGTTGACAAAGTAAAATATTCTAGAAAAATCTAGGTCCTTTAAGAAATATACGCAGAAAAATATTTTAAAGAGAACCAAATGAAGAAATGATCTAATTTTTAAAAATTTAAAAGGAAATACTAATATACTCTTCCATCCATTCTAATATAAGAGGACCAGAAGCCTATTTTTTTTTAATTTATTTAAGTGCACATCAGGGTCCTGAAGTCAGCATAAATGAATTCTCCTGAATCCAGTGGAATCTCAGTCCTAAACTGTCAGAGATATATCAGTTGTCAAAGCCAGCTCCAATAGATAAATATACAAGGTGGTAGAGATAGGACAGAGCCTCCTTAGGCAGTTGATTCCAGGACTCCCAAGTAGGCATATTCCTGAGGTGATCTCAAATTTCAACTCTATTTTGTGAGCTATTCAGTAAGGGAAAATGTCAGCTACTACTTGGTGACTGAGCAGAACAGGAATGAGACAGAGGCAGAAAGGAGAACAGCAACTGTGTTGGGTCACTAGGCACTAGGAGAAGAGGCAGAAGGTAGAGCTTGATAGTATCTCCAGAACTAACTCTTTGTCCCAGGTTAGGGTTATGGAAGGATGCAGTGAGGGGGAACTGGATGCATCCACCTCCAACCAATAGTATAAAATAGGATAGAACCTTACAAATCACAAAGTCACTACTCAGGAACTGAGACTAGAGATATGAGTGTATTAGAGAAATAACCAATAGGACCCTAGTCCTGAAAATATGTGCACAGTACCTACCTGGATGTTTGACAGGCATACTTCTGGAAGTTCATGGTGATATAGATGTCCAGAACTTCTAATGGATCCCTTGCACATATTGCCAGGAAGAGGACCTAATTAGTGAGTCTCCTGTTACATGAGTAAACAAAAGAAAATACCTAACTCAATGAAGAAATACTATGGTACAGGAGTAGTCCAGAAGGTAATCCCAGAAGAAGAGTTATAAGGAACATTTAAAACCTCTGGGAAAAAAAAGAATGTCTTGGTCATAAAAACTCAAGGAATAGATGGAGGAAATAAAGCAGGAGATTTAAATTAAAAGGGGAAATAATTGAACAAATTATAACAAAGGAATGCAATGAGATGCTATTGTACTATAAGAAATGATGAAAAGGAACATTTTAGAGAAATCTGGGAAGAATTATATGAATTTATAATGGGTGAAGAGAACAGAACCAGAACAATTTACACAATACACAATAACATTGTAAACACAAAAAAGAAGGGAGGGATGTATACAAGTGTTATCACAGAGGCAAGATTTGGCAACAAATTTTCTGAGTGAGTTTAATGACAGTAAGGACTTGAAAATGACACCCAGGTTTTTTACATAGGTGGCTGGGAAGTATGGTGATGCTCTTCCTGGTGAGAAAGAAGTTGTCAAGGAGAGTGAGTTAGGGGGGTTGGGGTGGGGGGAGGGTCGGTACAGTATGCCAGAACAGTATACAAACATGGAAGTACAGACTGGGAAATGCAGACATCTCATGAACCACTCTCTTCTCAACCTAGAATACATATACATATACCTCAGAGATTGTGGTAAAAATACATTAATTCAGTGGAAGATAGATAATGTAATAGTATGATTATAAAATGTATTATTATGATGGAGACTGACTAGATACTTTGGCTTGTGTCCACAAAGTATCCCAGTTCTCTTCCTTCAAGGAAAGTCCAAGAGTGAACCTTCCTTCACTGGGCTCAGAGCACAAACTGCCTTGGAGACTATTATATATATATAGATAGATAGATAGATAGATAGATAGATAGATAGATAGATAGATATAGATATAGATATATAGATATATAGATAAATGATTTTTATTTGTGTTGTAAAGTTAAATATAAGAATTAATATAACCAGGATGCCTTAACTCTAAAGGAACTAGATTCTCCACCCACTTTCCCTTCATTGCAAGATGAAATTCTTCTGCCTTGGGAATTCACCCAAGCTATTCTATAAAACTCCTTTTATCAATAACTAAATCCCCAAAACGCTATTTGACTAAACTAACTAAATCCTTATATATAAGTAAAAATATCTATATTAAGGTTGTCTCCAAGTAAGAAAAAACAGTGAGCCAAAATGCCAGAGGCTCACTGAGCAGAGTCCAAGCAATCAGAATCTTTGGTGATTTCTTCTTCAAACCAAATGTTGTCACAATAGCAGATAGAAAACTAGTTTCCTGTCTGGTGTTTCCCAAACTGGACAAATTGGAAACTACCAAGATATTTCAAGGTTTCTCTTCGTTTTCTTCTCAAAACCAAGGCTATAGTCAGAGAGAGGGAAGAATCTGGCTAATCCCCACAGCAGTCAGGGATTAACTGTCACTCCTTCACTCACACCTCCCCTTCTCCTTTCATTCTAAGCCTTGCCCAGAATTGTCTGTGTGAGCCTCTCTGCAGGTCTCAAGGCAAACATTCGAATTTCTCAAGCCTATAAAACTTATCTTGTCAAACTATATCTTTTATAATCTCATTCTTATAATAGGGATAGAAAAAGGGAGAAGTGGAAGTGGAAAGAACACATTCAAAAGCAAAACTAAATTCAAGGTACAGAGGGCAGGTTCATAAAGGAGAGAAAGAAAAAGAACTAGAGATTGGGATCTGGGCTAAGAGAAGAGAGGTGAGGCAGAGGAGTGGGAACGTTTATACATTGTTGTATAGATTCTGTTCTCTTTTCCTTATTTTCTTTGAAGGGAAGTAAGAAATGAAGAATTATATTGAATATGATGGAGGAAAACACATAATTATAGATTTTATATATATATTCATAGAAATTAATGTGAATAAATACCCATAAAATGGAAGAGGATAAATTAGAAGAATTCAACAATACATTGTTTACAAGAAAAACGCAATGCAAAAATCCACAAAGAGATGAAATTAGGGGCTGGAGAATAATTTATTATGCCTCAGTTGAATACAAGGAAGCAGAAATTCTGATCTCAAACAAGACAAGAACAAAAGTAAACAGCATTCAGAGAGAAAAGCAGGAAAGCTACATTATACTTCAAGGCACTATAGTTGATGAAATAATACAATATTTAATATATGTGCACTTAATGGTATAGGATCTAAGCACTTAAAGGAAAAATTAATCAAAGTACAGGTAGAAATAGACAAAAGAAGTATAAAACATTGATAGTGATTACAATATTCCCTTTAGATGTTTATGACTGTAACAAAAAGATAAACAAGAAAGATGGTAAGAACCTAAGTTTTGTATCTTTCACTTCATTTAATTAATAAGCATTTCTTTCTTTCTTTTTCATCCTCCCTACCACCAATACCAGTACCAGTGGAGATGAGGTGGGGAGGGGGAAGGGAGGGTTGAAAAAACTAAATCCTTGTAACAAATATTCAGTCATGTTAGCATCATAAACAAATTAGAGGAGCAATGAAGATGTTATCTCTTAAACGTAAGTCTAGAGGAAGAGTTCATGGCCAAATGAGGGATGAGAGAATCACAGTAGATAAAATGGACAATTTGGATTAAATATAATTTTTAGGGTTTTGAATAAACAAAACCAATACATTTAAAAGTAGAAGGCAAATCCATACCTGAGAAAAATCTTTGCAACAAATTCCTCTAATAAAGGTCTCTATCCAAGACATGAGAATTTATAAGAATAAGAGCTGTTCTCTAATCTGGCAAAGGATACACACAGGCAAAACTCAAAAGGAAAAAAATACCACTTATCAAGAAACATAAAAAAAGGTCCCAAATCACTGTTTGGAAAAATGCAAATTAAAACAACTCTAAAGTTTCTTCTCATAGATAACAGATAATAGTAACAGCATACCCTTTGTCCTAGCAATACTACTAAACTAAGTCTGAGCCCCAGAGAAATCAAAGAAAGAAAATGGTACATATGTGTAAAATATTCATAGCAAATATTTTTGTAGGAGTTAAGAACTAGAAACTAATAGGGTTCCCATATTTTAGAGAATGCCTATTAAATTAAGCACAAATATAATCGAATATTATTGCACCACAAGAAGTAACAAAATACTTTCAGAGAAATTAGAAAGAACTGTATGAACTAATGCTGAATGAAGTGAGCAGGATCAGAAGAAAAAATATACATAATAACACTCGTATAAAGAAAAACAAATTTAAGTCAGTTTTGGCCTCTAGTCCAGAAAGTCACTAAGAGTTGGGAAAATTTGTGATCAAATATTGTTAGTGGACATGTAGTAATAGTATCCTAGAATAGAATTTAAAGTTAGAATATCTATAAAATTTTAAATTCATTTAAATTTCCTCTGCTTATAATGCAAATAGAGAATATTAATTTATTTAGAATTGTATTATATTATTTCATATAACGGTGCTTGTATTGTACCACTGCAGGAGGCGGAGAAGACAAAATGACAAAGAAAAAAACAAAAATAGAGAAGTAAGAAACTGTAGCAAGAACCAAGTGGCTGACCATCCTATAGGACTCTTGTCTGCTTAGTGTGCCCCGACATCCCAAGGAGCAATCACAGAAGCTAAATGTCCACCTAGAGTTGGCAGCAACTTTTCCATAAGTATCTGTTAATTTTATCCCTTGGATTAAGAAGACAGACACAGCACCAAAGTTACATCAAAAACAAAGATCCGCACCCTTCGAGATTGCTTTACAGAATAAATTTTGTGCCCTATCAGCATCGAAGCACAGTCCTTCCCCCTGATCCATCTGTTGTGACAAGCTGGCATAGTAACATGGCCCAGTAGAGAGAAAGAAAAAATTAAGAGTTCTTTGCTAAGCTAAAATATTAACTTGCTTTTTAGTGTTATATTATCCTCTGATTCCATTCATTCATATATTCATTCACTCAACAAAATGTTTATTAACCAATGGCTATGTACAGAGCATTGTGCTAAGCCTTGATGAGGTCAAAGATAAAAAAGATCTGCTCTCTGCCATAAAAGAGATTTGCATCTGGTTTGGGGGTAAGAGACAAGACACATGCACACACACAAATACACACACCAAATGTAACTCATAGTAATAATTCTCCAATTTTAGTGAGTGCCCATTTCATTCTCAAGGGGATCCAATAATTATTAACATATTTGACCTAAATTCTCAGGATTAGGAGCTAATGAAAGGAAAATGACCATTTTTAAATCACCTGGCTGCCTAGATCTCCTTTTTAACTCCTAATCCCTCATCTCTACCCTGTCCTTGAAATTTATAGCACAATTCAACTACATGAACTTCCTTCTCATCTCTGGTATTTGAGCATGTCCTTCATTTTTGTCCCATAACCAGAGTCCTTTTGTGCACTTTTCTTGACCTTTTTTAATATATTTGAATATATTGCTCATCAATATCTATATCACAAAACTGGAGGAGACAATGAAGAGAGGGGAATTAATTTGTTCAAGGTTACATAATTTTTTTAAAAAGCAAAACTAGAACTACAGTTCCTACCCTATCGTATAACCCTGCTGCCACCAATTGGTGGATGTCATGTCTGAAACTTCAGATTATTGAATGAAAAGGGAAGTATTACTTAGCTACAAAATACTCTAGCTTATTTTTATGAGTGAAGATTTGCTACCTAATAAATATGGTGTTCTTCAAAACTACCAAGAGTATAAAGAAAACATGCTCTTTTGGGAACTGCCTTATTTTTGTCCCAACTTCCTAATACAGAATGACACAACCAAAAAAAAAAAAAAAACCTCAACACAAATGTGATACCTGCCTTTTGCTCCAATTCATCCCACCCCTTGATGTTCTAGCCAGTTTTCTCCAAATTCTTTGAGCAAATATTGTTTCTTTTTTTTCTTTTTAATCCTCAGCACATGGAATGCTGAATAGGGCATAAGAGGCATTTTTTAAATGTTTGATTATTAACCAATTGTTAGTAAATACACTAAGAGCTGCAGACAAGTGACTTTTCAGTTTTTCCTTTTTAGTTTACCGTTCCTTTTTCTGCTTGATTCTACCTAGTCTTTAATGGGAATGACTACTTAGATTATAAGCTCCTAGAAGTTAAGGGACATAGCTTTATAATTTTACATTGCATCTACATCCATTTGGGCACTATGATTACAGTCATAGAAGTTTAGGGCTCGAAGGATCTTAAATAATTATCACTGGAAGTAGACTATAACTCAATACACCAAAGTACCTATTATCACATTGATTTTAATGTTCCTTCTAATAATAAAGCTCTCAACTCCTTCATGCTATTTCATCCTATATGATTCTCCTCATTTTGCTATACAAGGTCCACTCAACATGGTAGAGGTCTTCTTTATTTTTTCCTGAAATGCCAAAAACATCTGTGAAACCCTCAGGCTGTCTGCTTATAATACTTTGCCCTCCATAGGTGACTAAATGCAATAAGTGACCTATAAACACACATTAAGTCAATGAATTGGTTGATTGTTCTTCTCTGTCCTAAATTGGCTATTTCAGGATGTATGATAAGACTGATATTGACTAACATAGAAAAGCCCTCTTAGAAATGTATGAGTTGGAGTTCCTTTTATCTTAATGTTTCCAAGCATAATCGCTTATTTTAAATAAAATTGTCTGTGTGGAGTTACTAGTCCCCAAGATAAATAAAAATATGACTAGTTTTTTGTCTCAAATCCTCTACTTTACAACAGGTACTCAAACTAAATCAATACTTCTTTTGTGTGGGCACCAAGTATTATGCTTGCTTTATTTACTTAGCTGAAATAAGTTATCTTTTATACAACAGAATGCCACAGAGCTTGCTCTGTTCCCACTACCTGAAAGCCAGAGATGTTACATTATACACCTGCCCTGGGGTACTCTAGTTCCCTCAAGGGGATTTGGGAAGAGTCCATTCTTTCTGCCATTGATTCACACCCCCGTAAATTGAGTTCCCCAAATTTTATATATCTCCTATACCAATTAACAGTCAAATTTTGTTTTTTAAAACTCTTACTTTCAGTCTTAAGATTGTATTGGCAGAAGACCGGTTAGATCTAGATAATGGGGGTTAAGTTATTTGCCCAGGGACAAACAGGCAGGAAGTATTTGAGGTCAGATTTGAACCCAGGACTTTCCATCTCTGGCTGTCAATCCACAGAGTCACCTAACTGCCTCCCATATTAGTTTTTACAAAGAGCCATTTACTTAAGATATAGCAAAAACAAGCAAAAAGAGCTGCCCTACCAGTGATAGGGTAAGATAGAAGAACTGAGGTAGGTAATATGACAGCCACCAGAAAACTCCATAAAGGAATGGGACTATCAAATTCCTGAGTTCCCAATCACATCCATGAATGTGTGTCCCCCAGCAGATCTGGGGGCACTCCAGGATGAGAGTAGGTGGGGGATCTTGTCTATCCAGGATAGGAAGAACTTGCCATTGTTGGGAGCCCAAATGACTGAACAGCCATACTCCTTGTGGCAGAATCCAGGGGATAAATGGTTGAAGATCAGGACTTCCTCCCCAGTGAAGCAAAAGAGTTTTCTTTTCACTTGAGATACTGACCTACAAACAAGTCCAAGATGTCCCTGAGGTAGAAAACAGACTTCCCACTGATCAACCAGTTAGGGAGTCTCAGATAACAGAACTGCCCACAAAGGTGGCCTTGCTTTGGGTCATCATTATTGCTGTCACTTCTCTCAGCCACATATATATATATATATATATATATATATATATATGTTCCTATGGGATGGAGGCTGTAAGTCCCAAGGCCAGAGAAAGCCCTGGTGATTCTGCCTACCCTTTACTGCAAAAACTGTGCACTGGCCAAGAGCTCTAGAACATATTAAGGCCTCCTTTACAGCTGGAACTTTCCAGATCAGAAACAGAATGGACAGGACTTTTCTCAGGAAGAATGGGTGACAGTGTCAAAGGAGCCTTTTCTAGACCATGAGGGCATTTAGCCCAAGCGGGTATGCTACACAATTGTAGACCCACAATTCGACACCATTTTTTCTAAGCAGGGTCCTCTCCTCTTGAGCAGTGGTCCACTCTGATTGGGCTCAGGAGTTCAGGACAGAAGTGGGGAGGGCAAAAACTTGCCACACTAGTTGAACTTGGGTTCTCAGCTGAAGAAGCAGAGATCTTAAAATATTCTGAGCATTTGCTTAATCTCCACTCCACTTAGAAAAAGTTCTACTTGGTGTGACTTTCTGGTTAAGATGGCGGCAGAGTAAAAA
>NC_058134.1:210702315-210750194 GCF_016433145.1 Gracilinanus agilis | reverse complement strand
ATATATATATACATATATATATTTAAATGTATAAGTACAGTGATAGTATCTCAGGGCACCTAGGTCACATAGTGAATAGAGAGCCAGACCTGGATTCAGGAGGATCTGGGTTCAAATTTAACCTCAAACACTTTCTGTGTAACCCTGGGCTAATTAATTTAGGTTAATTGCCTAGCCCTTACTGTTCTTCTGCCTTATCAAAGTAATACTTGTACCTCTTCTAAGACAGAATATAAGGGTTTAAAGAAAAAGAAAGTATCTCCTGCATGTATCATTATGTGACTTGAAGAGAGCAGGATAGACATCTCTAGCCTTTTCTTCTCCTGCTCTTCCAGCCAGGAAGGAAAGGAGGATGTTGGAGCCAAAAGTTCTACCTCTCTGCTTTCCCCAAAGAGAGAGTACCAGGCAAAAGTTATATTTCTTTACTTCCTTAAATATTGTTAGTCATGGGGCATATGGTTTTCAGGTTCAGGTTAATGGAATCCAACTTTAGAAGTCAAGGTTTAACCCCCACCACCAAATATTAGTATCACAATTATAAGTATGAAAAATGATAAAGGCTGGTATAAATATATAAATTAGTATTTTAATTAAAGCCATGTTTATAGATAAAATCATTAGACCACGCGCTTGTAAGCATTCAAAACTGCCGCCTCCATTACTGTCTCCTGTTTCCTGGAAGCGCCTACTCGCAAAAAAAGACCACTTCCTCCTAACCCAGGAGATTTAAACCCTTCCCTGCTTCAAGACGTAAGCCTTCCCAAGCCCAAAAACCGGAAACGGAAACCCGTTGGACCACGGGAAATGTAGTTTGATACATTTCCCAAATTTCACTTTTACACAATGAACATACTGGCAGTTAGCAAAGAAACCTCTTTATCCAAATTGGAAGCAAAGAAAGAAATCAAAATATGTACAGAAGAAAATATACTGGACAAGAGAAAGAAGGAGCTCTCCTACCAAAAGTCACAAAATAGAGTCCTAGATTTCATCCAAGAAGTTCCTCTAAGTCTCTAGTCTAGCAATCTAGGAGGTGGGGAATAGGGACATGATTGAGGCTGCTAATTCTTCTCCTGTCAGCTTCTTCCCAGAGTCTTTTTTCTTTGTCAACCTGAAGTGGAATTGGAATTGTCCATTTTATCTCTCAAAGCTCTAAGCCAAAAGCACCTAGAACCTGAAGAGCTTTGAAAATATTCTTGAATTTGAAGAAAGGAAACTTCTCCTTCCTGCTCTCAACTGCTCCATTATGGTTTTGATATTCACCAGGGAGGAGAGAGCCCTATACTAATGGACTTTGAAACTCAAGTTACATAAGAAAGTAAATGATCAAAGATATAAACAGTCAGATTTAAAAGGGGAAAAATTGAAATGATCAACAATCATGTGAAAAAAATTTCAAAAGTCATAATTAGAGAAGTGGAAATTAAAGTAACTCTGAAGTTTCATCTTTTATCCATTAGATTAACAAAGATAGCAAAAGGGAAAAATGCAAATGTTGGAAGGGATATGGGAAAGCATAGACACTAATGCACTGATAATGGAATTATGTTCTAGCCACAGGAAAACAATTTAGAACAATGCCCCAAAATTCATCCAGGAAAGCCACTACTATACTCCCAAAGAGATCAAAGAAGGAGAAAAGGGACCTATATATACAAAAGTACTTATATCTGATCTTTTTGTAATAGCAAAGAACTAGAAATTAATGGCATGCCCATCTGTTAGAAATGACTAGACATATTATGCTATACAAAAGTGATGGATTATTATTAAGCTGGGAAAAAAAAGTTGATTCACATTTCCAAAGGAAATTGAGAAGGCTTCTTTAACTGATGCAGAATGAAGTGATCAGAATTAAGGAAACAATTTATATGACAACATTATAGGGCAAAAACAACTTTAAAAGACTTTAGAACTCTGATGATAAACCATGATTCCAGAACGCCAAAGATGAATCACACTACTTTCCTCCTGACAGAGATGACAGACTTAAAATGCAAAACAAGATCTATATTTTGAATATAACCAATGTAGAAATTTTTTTTGCTTACCTCTGCATATTTATTGGTGGGGGGATGGTTATTGAATTGGAGGTGAGGGGGAAGATTGGAGAGAGAAATTAATTACTTATTAAATATAAAAAAAGAATTGTTTTAAAGTTAAAAAATAAAATCAATTTAAAAAACAATGTATGTTCCTAAGGTCTGAGCTTAGAATGTGGAATGGAAAAATGGAAACTTTACTCTTCAACCTTTAATGACTATTATCTGATCACTGGGTTTCAAAGGAAGGAGTAAGGGAGTCAATGAATGTCCCACTTGACTCTCCTTGCATTTCTCCCTGTGTAGCAGATACCAGGAAGAATGACTGATTATTCAGCTTCTGACTCATCTTTCCCAGAAACCATGCAAATCACCATCCCTACAAATCCAAGATCAAACATGTCATCAACTGGCAAACTCAGAATTGTTTCTGATTTTATCTCTTCTCCATAGCAGTATTTATATCTCAGGTGCTACATGGGCATGATCCCTCCTTTTTGAGGATCAATAGTCAATAAAAGTTTACTAAGTGGTCTCTTTGTGCCAGGCACTGTGCTGAGCCCTCAGGATACTGTAATGAAGTAATTTAGAAAATAGAATAGAAATTTATCATGAGTAAGAAATACCTAGGGATAGGAACTTGGCTGTCAGCTTTGAATATTCTGGATTGGAATGCAGCTGGGAGAGAGGGGAAAACTGGCATTGCTGGTTGGGGAGGGGTTTGGAGCAGAGGTCCAGCCAGCAGTGACTCCATAAGCTTGGGTTCTTTGAGATTAGAGAAGCTTGAAGACAACATCTCTCAAGACATCCCTGGGTAGTGGATGGTGTTTGTTTTCTGGTGGACAGCTTGCAGGCATTTTTCCCTACCTGGTATCTCTAGGATTATTGGGTATGCAAGGAGTTGGTTCCTGGTATCCTGAAGACATCAAGGAAGTGACCTGGACCATTTGTGAGAAACCCCAATATCCAGCTCTCTCCCCCTAGTCCTTAGCCAAGGCTGTCAGCCTGACTGAAGTTAGGTGGACAGAGAAACTCCCCCTTAGAACTCCAGTTCTTGTCAGTTAGATATTCCTAGTTATAGATATACCTCTCTCACTCTCCTGACCCTTAGAATACAATTAAACTGTTTTATTTTCCTTCCTGTTTGTTTCCTCTTACCTCAAAGAACCCATATGTGAGTTGTTCATCTTTGTGTTATTCCCTGGTAGTTGACAGAGACCAGTAAACCCAACTGCCATTCCTGTAGTGAAGGGTTATCAGATTTACTCTGCCTCTGATACTCTATCCTTCTTTGTGAGTTTGATCTGAGAGTGGCAGCTGCCCAAAACACTTGCAAGTTTCTCATTGATTAAGTCGTATTTATATATTCCTATAAAAGTTTGGCAACCCCAGATGGTGGGTTAAGGGAAGAACAGGAAGTTACTGCTGGGACCCTCAGACAAGCCCTGGAAGTGCTACAGCTCTGAACATTCTATTCTGCCTTCCTAGTGGTTGGCTGAGGCTTCAACATTCTAAGTCAATCAGTTAAGACTACTCCCACCACCAACTCGTTCATAAAATCCCTGAGTGCAGCCAATTTACTATCAAGGCTTCAATAGCCCCAGAGAAAGGGTGGTTTTTTTTTTTCCATTTTTTTCCCCTCTCTGGATTGGTTTTTTCCTCCTGTTTTTTTCTTTTGGTATTTTTATTGTTCTTAGCCTGTTGTATTGTTATTGCTTTTGTGTAATTACTGTCCAGTGTGTTAAATAACCTGAATTACAGTGGAGTCTAATACAACTACTGAGTTACCACCAAGCCTGTGGGTAATATCAATACTGTTACGAATGGTCATGGAAGATATTGTTGAATATTGTTTAATGTACTGTTGGTATATTTTGTGGTCCATTCCTGTGTTTAGAGTTAGGGGTATCCTGAAATATGTAAAATTAGGAATAAATTTGGATGGTTACAACCAATATGGGAAACAACCGTATTAGATGTGGTGGCACATACATCAGTGCTACTCTTAGGCTATTATGTGCTGTACAGAATGAGATGGATACTGAGATGTATGTTGTAGACTGGTAAAGTTATATGTCAATAAAAGTTTACTAAGTGGCCTCTCTGTGCCAGGCACTGTGCTGAGCCCTCAGGATACAAAGCAAAGTATAAGACAAGCTCTGCCCTCAAAGAGCTCATAATTTGTTTTAATTTGAAATCTTTATTTAATTAATTAATTTATAATATTTTTCCATGGTTACATGATTCATGTTCTTTCCCTCCCCTCCTCCCACCCCCTCTCCCATAGCCAACAGAGCTCACAATTTAATGGGAGATGATACATTAAAAAGAAGCTGAAGGTAGGGGGAAAGTTAGAGTATAGAGATGATAAAATACTAACAGCCTATGTACGGGGTAATTATCTGAGAAGGTATGAATTTGGGAGTTAATTTTATTTAGGTGGGAAATTTTTTTTAAATGAATTGATAGTGGAGACAAGTAGAGGGACAAGTTTCAGAAGTAAAAGCAAAAAAAATTAAGAATCAATAAAAACTAGATAAGTATATAGTATAATAGTTATTAAATTCCCCATGGAGTTTGGCCTCAAAAGTGACTGACAACAGCCAGAAAGATCTTGGAACTTTCTGTCAAGTGAGGATCAAAGGACTATTGATGGAGTGCTTATAGGTTTTTCCCTTGGTTTTTACATATTCATGCTAATTCAGATTCACCCAGGCACAGGGAATAAACTTCTAATACACAACAAATCTTTGATGCCAGGTGGCAGGGGAGGGGTATAAAGGTTATGTATCAGTCCATAAATACTCATTTATCAAATATTTAGATACCAGCAACATAAAGGAAAAGAAAGAAAGAATCTCTGCCCTTAAGGAACTTACATTCTATCAGGGAGACAATAAGTGTATGAGTAAAGATAAGTATATACTTGTAATCTAATACTATTGTGCTGTAAGAAATGACAAACGAGATAATCACAAAAAAACCTGGAAAGATTTATATAAAGTGATGCAAAGTTAAGTGAGCAGAGCCAAGAGAATGTTGTATCTGGTGACAACATTAATGTATGATGATAAATTGTAGATGACTTAGCTATTATCAACAAAGCAATGATCTAGGACAACTCCAAGGGACTCATAATGAAAAAAGATATCCACTGCCATAGAAAGAACAGAAATCCAAATGCAGTTTGAGACATGCTGTTCATTCTTCACTTTATTTCCTCCATGAAATTTTCTCTAGTGTAAGCAAAATGTCATGTTTCACACAACATGACAGAGAAATTTGTATTATAAATATATATGCAACCTATGTCATGTTATCTGCCTTCTTAGGGAGGAGGAGAGAAAAAGAAAAAATGAGACAGAATTTTTGGATGTAGCTAATACGAGAATTTGTTTCTCTTAGATAGGCATATTTGTTATAATTTATTACATAGTTATGACAAATTATATGTGTTATATTGGTGTTATTTTACATATTATATTGTGTTATAGATAAAAATAAATGATAACAAAAAATATATTGTATATGAAGCAATTCCAACACGGAAAAAAGACTATGGTATATTTTTTATATTGACTATTGTATATTGAAAGGTTTTTTAACCTTATGTATATTTCCTCAACCTTTTTGGACTTTTGTTTTTAAATGTTTATTAGAGGATCAAAAATTTCTAATAGACATATTTTCTTGAATTCATTCTCTTTGTTTCTTTTTCATTGCCTTTTGTCAAGCATTATGGTGTTTGTTTTCCCCTGTGTACCCTAATGTAAGGAATTAAAATTAAGGTTTTGACTAAATATATGAGAATTCTAAGATATTACTGTGCTCGCTGATTTTAAAATATTATAGCTCAAGTCAAAAAGACTTTCAGTAGCTTTATTTACAAAGAGGTGGAAAGAGTGAAAATAGAGAAATGTAAATGAGGGTAGAGTAAGAAGTCTAGCCTATCACCCTAAATGTTGCTCTTGTCCCAGGCTCAACCCAGGCAGGGCTCATTAACCCTTAAGCTAGAGGAATCAGTGGTGAATTAAACAAAGGTTCAATCCATGTACCCTCCTCCAAGAAGTGGAGGCCTCTCCAGAATTAATCTCTCCAGAAGCCAGGAAAGGAGGGTCAGCTTCTCACTCACCCAAGCAGAAGCTCCAAAGGGGAAGATCCAGAAGCAGTCTTGCCAGAAGCAGTCCAAGAGCCAAAGTCCCAGTCCAAGCCAACTCACCAGAAGTTCCAAGCTGAAGATCCCAGGAGCAGTCCCAGTGGAAGCTCAAAGGAGAAGTTCCAAGCCACCTCCAAGAGGCAAGTCACCAGCCAAAAATCCTTTGGACAGGAAGTTCAGAATTTTTATAGTCCTTTTTCCACATCACTTCCTGTCCCTTCCCTTCTTCACAGGGGTCAATCACAGCTTCCAAATTGTCTAGCACTGCAAGTTTCTGACTGAGTTAAAAGGGTGGTTAAGTAAGTAACTGTGAACTCCCTTACTTAGTATTAAGTAGGGGTGTTTTTAAGTTTTTGGTTGATTAATTTAAAATAGACCAAGGGAATAAAGAATCCCCTTTCACACTAGGTAAATATTGATTGAAATAATTTTCCATAGTCTTTTCACAGGTCTTTGATAGTTTCTCAAGCTGCCTTTGCCATGATAGTTTTTGATATCTGTTGAGTATTCCTTTATATAGGAGGAGAGCACTCCTCCTATGGCTTTTACCATAGCAACCTATATGGGTTTATTTAAATATTCTATTTCTGCCTCTAGTGATCTAGGCAACTTATATTTTTGTTAAGTATTATTCTATTTCACTTAAATTGTCAGATTTTTTGACATATAATTGGACAAAATAAGCCCTAATGATTGCTTTGATTTCATCTTTATTAGTGGTAAATTCATCCATTTTCATATTTGATGCTAGTGATTTGGTTTTATCCTCTTTTTCAAAATCATATTAATCAATAGTTTATGTATTTTGTTGGGGTTTTTTTTTAAATAAAAAACCAACTCAATTCTCTTTATTAAGTCAATGGTTTTATTCCATTCATTTTGTTAATTGTTTAATTTTTAGGATTTCCAATTTAGTATTTAATTGAGGATTTTTAATTTGTTCTTTTTCTAATTTTTAAAAATTGTATACCCAATTCATCAATCGTCCTTTGTCTACTTTATTGATATAAGCATTTAGAGATATAAACTTTCCTCTATTTCTTTTGCTGTGTCCCATAAGTTTTGGTAGGTTTTCTCATTATTATATACAACTAAATACAACTTCAAGGGTTTATAAGAAGCTCAGCAGAGTGTTACACTTATCCTACACTTTCCCCTTATTTAAGGAAACATCATAAGGGGAGAAAAAGATTTCCAGGAACTATGCATTTGCCCCTTTGCCACATGTTCTTTAAGCTTAATCTAACTTGCCCCTAGATCCTATATATATAAGAATATGCCCATGAATTGGGAGAATATTTTGTACTAACTTTTCTTACTATATTGCCTTGAGTTTTGTTGGCTAATTGATATCAAGTGATAATGAGGGAAGACACTGGTGACTCATGAGAGCACTAGAGAAAAAAACTCCAACCCCTCATTATTAACCCTAGGACCACACAGAGAAAACTAGACACCCAATTGGAACATAACTTGCTAATGTTTGAGTTGGCAGATGGAATCCCAGAGGATCAGATTTGATGACTCCTGAGGTCTCCTTCACTCTAAATTTATTATCCTGAGATTACTCATACTGTCCAGAAAGATCTAGCAGAAAAATTAAACTCACATGGGAACATGGCTAAAGGTGCATGTGATTCTTTCATCCAATTTGCTCCTAGAATTGTCCCAAAGATGCTTTCAGTAGGGCCAACAGAAGATGAATTTATATTCCAGTACTGTCATTCAGATACAAAAAAAAAAAAAAAAAAAAAAAAAGCAGAACATAGGTGAACCCTAATTTATATACTTCCACCTTTAGAAGTATATTTCACTCAGTATTTAAGGATATGATCTATTGGGCGTAAAGAAAACCAATTAGAAGAAGCTAGTTTTAACAAAATTTCAACTATGGAATCCCCAGATGAACAGAACCCTTCAACAACAAGGTTGTATTTACTGCTTTGTCCACTTTTAAATGTGCTGATTATAATCCTCAGCCAATCTTTTTCACCCTCAGTTCCCCTATAAAAGTATAATAGCAAGATAATGAGCTGACTTCTGATCATTTCTATTTGAACCTCATAAAAAAAGATAAAAACAAGTTAATAAATGCCTTCTTTGCATTTTATAGAATTTTATTTTTTAAAGTTATTTCACAGTATGTGAAATTTAATTTAATCCTCACAATATGAGATTTATTCAAATTTAAATATACCAGGTAAATATTTCCCCGGATGTAAGGGGCAGAGACATTAAGTGACGTTTCTGCATAAAGCTATAGGTCAAGATAATGAAATAGAATGACCAGAAGTCAGCTCTCCTCACTTCAAATCCTTTCTTCCGTTACAGGTTTGAGGTATGGACTCAAGATTGCAGGTAGAATAGATTTAAATGCTACAGATATTATAGGGATATGGAGGGACAAACAGTTGGTTACTTGCCCGTGGCCATATAGTGGACCATGAACATGGCAAGTTCCGGTTCCATAGGATTTAAACATGATTCTCTTGACTCCAAACCCAGCACTCTTTTCCATAATAATTCTGATGCCAAGAATGGCATAATGTCTGCTCTTCATTAGCTTTACAACGTGTTAAGGAAAAAAAGAGAGTCAAATAAAAGTATTATACAAGGAAGAAAAGATTGTCAATTCTATCTCCCACACTTACTACCTGCAAGACCTTGGGCAAATCACTTCCTCTCTCGGACTTTTTTCTCATCTGAAAAATAAGGTAAGTGGACTAAATGATCTATGGCGACCCTTTTATTTTTAGATGTATTATCTTTGACAAAGTGCGCCAAGAAAATTTAAAGGAGAGATTACTTTTAGAGAGAAATCAGAAGCTTTGTGGAAGACAGTTTTATAGTCCTACCACCTACTCAACAATTTCCACCACTTCAGACAGGACTAAAATAATTGTTGACTTAGGTAACCTTCTGAAGGACCCGTACTCCTGGAAGTTGTTTCTTTTCATAGTGCCTGATGGTGTCATTAGACTGGATAAGCATTAGGAGTAAAATGTCAAGGAAGAAGAAAGAGGAAGAAAGATCTCTAGAAGCTGAGCTCGACGGCAAGAGTATCCCGGATTCCTCTAAATCGCTTTCTACTAAGGCGGGTTAAGCTCTTTTGGATGCTGGCCCAGAAATGTTTTGAGATTAGGAGAGATAGATGAGGAAACTTTGTAAGAGAGGGAGAGGGTGGGGATGTCGCTTTCTCCTTAGCTCTCCCCAGTTCTCCCCAGAGCTAAAGTAAAAGCAAAAGTGAAAGTGAATGCCACAGTCCCCCACCCCGACGTCCGCCCACCCGCAAACTGCTCTCTAGTTCTTTACTCCCTTTGCTAGGGCTCTCTGGTCAAGTCCTTTGCTTTCCCCTCTAGCCTGAGAAAGCCGGAGCCCCTGAGATTGCTGCCTCCTAGGAGCGGTGTGTGATGGTGCTGCCAACGAGGAGAGCGTAGGCTAGAGTCGGCACGCAGTTAGCTAACTTGAGGTGGCGCTCTGGCGCTCGGACTCTGGGGACACCGCGTGTATGACGGGGAGGGCAGAGGCGGGAAGCCTCAACTTAATGGCATACTGCAGCCAGTTTCTGCGCTGTCGGGTCATCGCCCAGCCCCTGCTGCGGCTACAGCTCCTCCTCCTACTGCTGCAGCTAGTGCTGCTGCTGCTACCGCCGTCCTGCGCTTTGCGAGGTAAGCCGAGGAGGGTGCAACGACCCCATCGGGGGAGATCGTGGAGGAATACTTTCTAGGGACGGGGCTACCCGGTCCCCAGAAATGATTGTAGTTGAAAGAGTGAGCTTGGAGGAGGGATCCCTGGGTGCAAGGGGCATCCAGCCTTCGCTGACCCGGAGTCCCGAATGCATTTTGCCGGGCTCGGCTCCGCAAGTCCCCCACTCCAGCTGCCGGGAAGTCTGAGAGGAGTACCCTCTTTATCTCTAAAAACGCGAGGGCAGGAAAAGGTAGGGAGCTCTTGGGAAAGCCAGAGAAAGAGAGCCAGTCACCGGGGCTCAGGCAGAGAGCTGTCTGCTCAGCTTTGGACCAAGGTAGGACTGTGGTACCTCCTGTAGCCTGTGGCAATTTCTTGGCCGCTCAGATGGTGTTTTGTCTGTTCGACTTTCAGTTTCAGATCCTCCTAACTTCTTGACTGCGATTTTCATTTGTTGGTCAAGTGTGTAATTGTTGAATTAGCTACCAAGTGTTTGTGGAAGAGTTAGAAAGAACGAAGATCCGCCAAGCATTGGAAGGGTTGGACAATTGAGAAACCTCTGCTCGTTAGGAACGGATGAATGAGATCTAGTTCCTTAAGGGAAGAACCTTCCATATTGGATACTGAGGACAGTATAATCGAGCGTAACCGAGGACAGCATAAAAAATCAAATCATTAAACATTTATTAAGCGCCTACTGTTGTTAGGGTCCGTTTTGGGGTGAGCCCAAGGAAACAAGATAGACGATGCAAGGTGCACAGAGAGCAAAGCTTTATTAAGCTACACACGTACACACGCGGGGGAAGAAACCGAAAAGAGTGGTCTCCCCCCCTGAGTAGATTCGCAACACCCTTTATATAAGTTCATAGCAAGACTTAGAGCGAAGGTGGTTATCACTCTAAGGGCATGGTCTATAGGCTCGGGCAGGGGCCCGTTGGGTGGGTTGTATACAAGGTCTTATCTAGGATACTTGCAAGGGGTCTTATCTAACATACATACAGGCCTGTAGGTTTGGGCAAGGGTCAGTTTGGCCATCCACACTGTGAGCCAGTAGAAAGGAAGAATACTTGCTGGGGAGACTGGATAACTTGATCCTAGGCTCTGAGCACGTCTCTTCACTCGTTGGAAACGCATTTCCCTCTTTTTTGAATGTTCCTCGGGGACTTAGAGAAAATACAGAAGTTGAGGTTCCTGAAGTTCCTGAAATTCCTTGAGTCTAAAGGAAGCCCCTGGCATTGGAAGATTAAGGGCTCAGGCTGGAATTAGGGAAGAGGAAAGAGTTGTGGAGGATGAGAGTTGTAAGCATGAGCCTGGAGATTCCAGTTTCGGTTGGTAAGAGCTTGCCTTGTAAGAGCTTCTCCTCTTGGCAGAAGCAACAGTTGTGACTGTTGCAAGATGGTGCCCAGTGTTGGGCGATTGAGGGTACAAGAACGGAGTCATTGAAGGCTGGGCTCCTTTCTTGGGAATAGAACTGGGGGAGAGGGGTAGGAGGTGTGGCCAGAATTGGTCGAGGCTGTTGACTTTGACCAGCCTTTGGACAGTTTGGAAAGATTTAATTTTCCATTCTGCCTTCCTGAGTGCCTCTAACAGAGAAACATTTTCTTCATGATTTTCACTATTTCTTTAAGCAACTTCTATCTCCAGCTTTTGTCTCCTATAAACTCTGATCATTATTTCATTGTGATTTCACATCTATTAATTAATTGCTGAGGAGGGGGGAGTGTAGTAGAAGACACCAGGAACTAGTTTGGTATGCAAGGATTAAATGAGTCAGAAGTTTTGACCTTTTACTAGAATGCTAAGGATCCCCTAGCTGGCCTATGAGCAGGCTGTGAGAGAACTTTATGGTTTTCACTATTATTAATAACTTTGAGGAGCTCCCAAATAGCAAAAATAGGTGAACTATTTGACTCAAGTACATGATAGCCCTGAGTTATTAACATGGTCCTTGGTGAACTAGATTCTAGTGACTTAAAACACAGGTGCCTCAGGGGAAATTCCAATTTCCTTAGCAAGTAGGGAGCTGTGAAATAGAGACTTGGGTGTAAGGAAGGGCCTGCCTCCTGGGATAACCAATGGTGGGGGGGGGGGGGGAGGGTGTGTAAGAAAGAATCTATCCGGCCCACATTCCTAAGGTGGGAGGGAACCAGAAGAGGAAGTGGCTTTTCCTTTTGCTTTCATTTCCTTTTGCTTTCATTTCCTTTTGCTTTCATTTTACACTTTAAACTTCTAAATAGTGACATTTGCTGGTTATATATTCAAAAGGGAGAGAGGGAAAAATTGGGCACATTCTATTGAAAAACTTCATATTTTTGTTGAGGAAAAAAATATTGGAGGCAGAGAGGAATGAATAATGGGGGAATGTGTGTCTAGAAAAGGTGAGGAAGCAGTCAGAAATAGGTTGTGTTCTGTTTCAGACCAATATAAGAGTGTTCAAGAATATGTGGCTTTCAGCTCCTTCAGGGGAGAATAGGTGGAAAAAATCGATGTAACTGATCATCCTTCATGTTTTAAAAAAAAAAAAAAACTTGTTTATTCTGATATGAAACTGTAGCTAGAAAGACCAAAGCAAAAATGAGTCTTTTCTTCACTGCATTAAGCATAAACATTGGTTTTGGTTTTGGGTTTTTTTTGTTTTTTGGTTGTTTTTTGGTTTTTTTTTTTGTGGTCACAACTGTTCTCAGAGTTTACACAGATTAGCATTGAAGCACTTTGTTTTGAAGGATGCCCAAAGTCTTTTCTCTGAGGCTGACCACCTATTTCATACTGCTGTTGACTCCCATGATATGTCATCTGTTCCTTTTGCTGGTGATTCTGTTCTCATCTAGCATTGAAATGACACTTAAAGGCTTTCTTCTTTTCATTGTTCGTTTGTTTGTTCAGTGGTGTCCAATTCATTATGACCCAGGTCCATGGGGTTTTCTTGGCAAAAATATTGGGGTGATTTGCCAGTTCTTTCTCCAGTGTGTCCCAATTTTACAGATGAGAAACTGAGACCCAGGGACACACGGCTAGTAAGTGTCTGGGGACAGATTTGAACTCTGATCTTCATGACTTCAGGCTACCTAGCTGCTGCCTCTGGTTGTTTTTTTTTTTTTCTACCCATCCTATTGTTCAGGCTCCATGACAAGAAATTTACCTAATAATACTTGAGTTATATTGCATTAGCTGCATCAGCTCTCTGTTTTATCTTTGTTCATTTAAGTTTAATTTAAAAATGGGCAGACAATTATTGTAGCACCTCAACTAGTGCCACTGCACAACTCTCTGAAGGTTCCACAGCTATAAGCTCTAACACAGTTGATATCCTTTAAGGTGACTATAGGATATATGATGAAGGCTTCTATATTTTTCTCTGTTCCTTGAATTATCCAATAGCTGAAATAGATTAATTCACTAAACAGAAACCTGTATTCCCACGAGAAAGTCAGAGAACTCAGAGGCTGGAATCCAAAAGAACCTGTGGTTAAACGTATATGAGGAAATGACTCCATGATAACAATGGAGCACTAACTACAGTATAAGGTTAAATATAATAACAATGGACTATATTGAACATTCTGCACTTAACACTAATGGCACACCTGCTTCTGTGAGATAAGGCTTGCTTGCTTTTGCCAAGGAAATATACCATTAAACCCTATAAGGAAAAGTATGCATGTATTGTTGAAGCCCACCAGCTTCCTGCACGTCTGTAGTCCTGTAAAAGCCTCCTATACCTCCAGCTCAGTGCATCTTTCGAAGAAAAGATTGCCCTGGTCAATAGACTAATTTATTAATCAGCAGATTAATAAATATATACAGGTTCCATTAAATTGAACTTCTGGGTGTCTGGGCTCATTATATGAAGTGCCCCACTTTATAGCTATGGAAGTCTTGTAGCAAATAAAGAAGTAAACATAAGCCCTACAACAGCTGCATGGCATTCATTATGATGCCTCATGTTATTGTGGGGGGCTTGAGGGGCAAGACTTCATAACTTAGCTTAACCATAAAAAGAGGAATTTATTCATTTAGAACTCGTGTTGAATTTGGCTGGGAGGACAGCATAGATGGAAAGCTAGCAGCCCCCTAGAGGACTTCAAGTCTGGGGTCTTTATACTCTACAACAGTTGGTACGTGGGTATGCACTCGGGCACAGTGGGGAGGGGGTGGCGGTTGGTCATCTGACCGGGTCTGCCTGAACACATAGAGGGTGACTCTCATAGTTTAGGGGGCAGATGGATATACAATGTGATGGTATCAAGGCTTAGTCTGGAGAAGTATCTTTATGTCCATCTCAAAATCTAAAGGAGGAATCCTCTCAGGGTCTTATCAGATGTTTAGGGTTAGCAGTCACAAGGATGTAAGGGAGCAAAGGAATTTTCCTGCTTACAGTTTGGCCTAAAACACTTCAATAATTTGGGGGAACAATGTCCCATTCCAATGTCAGAGTTGACAAAGTTGGGTCCAGTCCCTTCCTGACCACCACCACAGTGAAGCAAGTTCTAATTTTGTAAATATTCTTTAATGGAGTTCTGACAAAGGATGGAAACAGAGTTTCTAAAACCCACTAAGACTGCTTTGTCATCAGAAGTGTGAGACTTCACAAGAGAAGTCATTATCTCTACCATTTTAGACAAAAGCCCATCTCTTCCGTTTTTAAGGATCTTCAGGGAGAAGGGCTTGTCAAAACACCAACAATCTATCTCACTCTCTGTTCCAGAATTCAACAATCCTCTGGAGCAGGGGTCGGCAACATATGGCTCTTTCTGCAGGAGCCATAAAGTCAAATTTTTTTCAGGCGCTGTTACAGGAGCGGCACTGTGAGCACTGTACGGCTCTCATGAAATAACATTTTAAAAAATGTGGCGTTTATGGCTCTCACGGCCAAAAAGGTTGCCGACCCCTGCTCTGCAGCCTCAAGGATAAAGGCCATCTGGCATATTGCTTTTGCTTTTCCCCTCTCCGTGCATTTTAAACCACATCCAGTCTTCCCTTGTCTTGCCTTCTCAATTCTTCAAAGGCAAGAGCTGTAATCAAGTTACCTAATACATAGAAATGTTTCAGAGCTCAGTTAAGGGAGAAAGGGCTAAGAAGAAAAGAGCTAGTGAGAATACATAGAAGCATACTTCATTGTATCCACATCATTAATAGCCATGCTCTCTGCAACAATAGAAAAGACAACACATCCACATCTCTTGTTCTTGTCATTTTTTTCCAGTAAATCCTTGAAAGATGATCTATCTAACGTTCATTGCGTCTTACTTTGATTTCTTTGGTATTCATGGATTGCTGGCTTAGGTTCTCAGAAGCTATGCCAGCAAAGCTCTAGGACTGTGATGAAGAACCTTTTAGAGATGGAGTGCCAGGTCCTGCCCCCACCGCACCCCCAAGACCTGGTGCCATGCTAAGCCCCCCCAAGAGATCCAATTCTGTGCCCTGTACCCCACTGAATGTTGGGCATGGGCTGCCCCTCCTTACTCCACTGTGATGTAGTCAGGCTTAGGGAGAGGAAGAGGGGCACTAGTGCTCTGCTCCCCTCAAGTTAAGTGAGCCATAGATCATAATCCCCTCAAACCCAGAAAAAAAAAAAAAAACAAGCAAAAAATCCCTTATTTATAGGAAAATATAACCCTCAGGTTAAAGGACCTCACCCCAACACATTCACCCATCCTGTTCCAGGGTAGAAATCCGGTTTTAATCTAGATGCCGGGCATCTTGGACAAGCCACTATTGTGTTTTCCAGAACTTCTAATCCACCTGTTTTCCCTCAGACAAGCACCCCTTTGAATGCAAATTGAAACAGGCTACTAAGTGAGGGGACTAAGTATGCAAATTAAGCTCAAGTTTGCTTGTGAAAGAAACTAGGGAAAGGAGCTGTAGAACCACCAGGAAGAGGCTATTAGCCTAGCCTCTGGTTTGTAAAACTTATTCCAAAATCACTAGACTACAGCTTTGATCATTTTTAAAGTACAAACTCAAAAGACACATCCCCCAAATTCCAAAAATACTTGGTGGGGTAAAGACCCTGGTTACTTCTGATAGTAAAGTAAGTTGTTTCTGTCTCACTCAGGCCGAAGGGAATTAAGCAGCCCTTGTATTCTGAATGGGGTGGCAATCTTGTCCTGCCAGGGACCCTGTCTTGAAGAGACCTTCTTACTAACCCTTACTAACTGGGAAGAGGGGAAGGGACTAGCTGCGCTTGCCTCTAGCTTTCTAATTAGGAACTCTGTGCTGCAGGATCCGGAGCATTGAGTCCTTGGCATGTGTGCCCACAGAGAGGTCTAGGTGTGCCATCTCTGGCACACGTGCCATAGGTTCACCATCATGGCTCTAGGAGGTTCTGTCATGCTAAATAGATTTTAAATACAATCCTACAAACAGACTGAATCTATTTTCCAAGGAACAATGCTACTAAGAGAGACTTAATCCTTAGTGAGTTGGGGATCTGAAACCTATGAAGTATTCCTTACTTTCATACCGCAGAATTGACCCATCCGTCCTTTTTTGATCATGCGTCCTTACTCATATAAAGGTATGTTCTGTTTTGATATTAGCAAAGTTGAAGATTTTAAGAGGTAAAAAGAGAAACAATGAAATGTAAATCTTTCAGGCAAAAAAGAAGCTTTACACTCCTTGCAAAGATGTAACTCAATTGCTTATGAAAAAGCAAGCAAGCGATGCACTTCCCCAGGGCATAAATTCTGTCTCCAGACACTCCTTTTATTTTTATTTTTATTTTTATTTTTATTTTTATTTTACATAAGACGCAACAAGTATCTAGGAAAGCCCTGTATAGAGGCAGTTTCATCTCCTCCCCCTCCTGGATTGCCAACATGGTTCATCCCATTTTGTGTGCTGGCACTGAGTCCATGAACATGAATAAAAAGATGTGGGTGTAACCCAACCACCCTCGACTTCCCTGAATGCATCAGGGGAGACAGAGACTCTTGAAGGATGATCTACTATGGTTAGACTTAGAGTAGAAAAGAGACTTTAAGTCTAAGCCTATCTGCTTTCTCTATTTCAAGTGATTATTAATAAACTCTATGGAAATAAGTACCTGGAGTTTTTAATTTAAATCTAACAGCCCTATTTCAGGAACTAAGACTAGAAAGATGAGTAAGCAAAAGACACTAACAATTAGTGATAATTATTGCAGATCCAATGATCTCACAAAAGAATAATAACTGTAACAATTGCAGAGACAAAAAAAATAGATTTTTTTCAGGAGGACTACATGAATCCTTGAAGAAATGAAGCAAGAGATTAGATTGATTGATTGATTGATTGATTGATTGATTGATAGAACTGGAGGAAAGAACTGGAAGAATAATTTAGAAAGGAAAGTGGTAAGCATACCCCCAAAAAGTCTGAAAACTACAATAAACTAAGGAAAAATCAATGGCAATATGAAACATCAAGAACTACTAGATCAAAAACAAAAGACTGAAAAAGAAGAAAATGTAAGATATTTTTAAAAATTGACTGAAAACAGTTCAAGCACAGACCATTTAAGAATCTCTGGACTCCCTAAAAGCTATTTCAAAGAAAATGTGCTACAAACAGACAAAAAAGGAATCCAAATACCAAAGAACAACAATCAGGACCACATGGGACCTGATATCATGTACTTCTGGGGGCAACTGGGTAGCTCAGTGGATTGAGAGCCAGGCCTAGAGATGGGAGGTCCTAGGTTCAAATCTGACCTCAGACGCTTCCCAGCTGTGTGACCCTGGGCAAGTCACTTGACCCCCCATTGCCTACCCTTACCACTTTTCTGCCTTGGAGCCAATACACAGTATTAAAAAATAAATAAACAAATAAATAAAATTAAAAAACATGTACTACTAAAAGAAATGCAATCTTGGAATATAATATTCTAATAGACAAAATATGTAGACTTAAAATAAAAAATAACTTACCCTACAAAGCCAAATACCTCCAAGGGAAAAATAGAGCTTTAATGGAATAGAAGATTTTCAAGCATTTCTGATGAATAGACTAGCACTGAATAGGAACTTTGGAATATAAATGTCAGAAGTCTAGAGAAAGCTAGAAAGGTACTTTGTTTTGTTTTGTTTTGTTTTAACAGTTGGAAGAAGTTGTATGATGATATAGTGTTAATAATCTAATTGAGAAATAAGAAAGGTATATCTCTTCAATGTATTAAATAGTTAATAGGGAGTTAAATAAGAAAAACAGAGAACCTGGGGATGGTTTTGTTTTGTGGTGAGGGTTTGAGGAGAAGAAAGGAAGGTAAAAGGAACATGGAGAAAGGAAGAATACGTGGATGGAACTTATTATTTCTCATCATTGGAGTACATGAAATGAGTATACAAACAGAGGAAAGGGGTATGGGTTTCATGTGAACCTCACTTTTTTATTTGAAATGGACAAAAAACAATTGAACACACATATAAATAGTTTGATATAGAAATTCATCAAACTAAACAGGGATGGGGGTTGAGGAAGGATAATACCAGGGAAGGAACATTGAGGGAGCACAGATAAGCAGGAGAGCTTTAAAAATTACATGTAGAGGGTAACTAAGTGGCCTTTCTAGAATTTTCCCAGGAAAAAAAGTCAAAGTCACTAGTCTATATTTGCAGACTTTCTTTACTACCTTTAAAAAGAAAGTGGGACATGGGGGAGGAGGGGAAGCATTTTCCTTTTTCCAGTCTTATGGTTCCTTGGTTCCTCTCCTATTATTTGTACACTTTAAGATATAACTGACAGTAGCTAAGTAATCATATCTTCCAGTTGTTTTTTCCCAGTTTGGGAGGATGCTGTTCATTTGGGTCGGGTGACTCCCATTCCTTATAAGTATTCTTTCACTATCTTCTTCCTGATCATGGATTTCACTTTCTGTTAGCCATTTTTCATTCAGTCATGTCCAATATGCTTGTCTTTAGCAGAGAACATAGCAAGAGCTGAGCAAGAAGAGATCTGCCTTCTCCCTCTTGTCATTTACCACTACTATCATACTCACCCCAAGCAAAGGCTTTCTCCTATCTTTGCCCCCAAGTGAGGATAATGCCTGAGGGAATGTCAGGTTTGGAGGAATAAGGATAAAAGTAGCAGCAGGATAGGCCTCATTAATAGAATTGTACACCTGTGAATGGCAGAGATTAGTGGGGTATTATGGGGAAGATGAACTGAAGGAACCTGTTAGCCATCAGTGAAGGTAGATATGAAAGAAGGCTGAAAAGCTTGAAGAATTAAGTAGGCATAAAATTCCATTTACAGGCAGTGTTTTAAAAAAAAAAAAAAGGCACTGAATTTAGAGTCAGGTTCAAATCCTGGTTTTTCCATCTGAGTGACCTTGGGGAAGTCATCTAACCTCTCCCAGTCTTCATTTTCCTCATCTATAAAAGGAGGCAGTTAAGTTAGATTAACCTCTCAGGTTCCATCTGAGCTCATGTAGTTAGTTCATTCCTTGATTTCCTACATCATCTCTATGCAAAAGAGCTGAGTAGGAGGTACAGAGCTTCCACAGCCTCTCTTTCTACTCAGATAAAATTCACTTATTGATCTTGCTTGGATCCAGTGAAAATTTTGTCTGTGGCCATGGATGAGACCCCACGACACACAGGGATAAGCCGATAATATCAACAGAGACTGTAGAAATAAGTGTTTCTGGTTTAGTCATTAAGTACTGGGTGCCACTGTTTATGTCTCTTTGTTTCTGTAGGCCTGGCACATAGCAGGTACTTAACATTTATTGATTAACTGACTATTAAGGGAACCCCGTCAGACTCATAACACCAACCTTTCTACCTTGCATTACTATGAGAGACTATACATGTTTCAATTATTACCAAGAGCCTACAAATGGCCACTTTCCCAGCACTCACAGCAATTTCTATGACATAAAATGGTAAGCAATATTCATTTCTTTCATTTTTCTTTACTGTAAGCTCTCTGAGGGCATGGACTTTGTCCTCCTCACAATACCTTGCTCACTAAGTATTTATATGGCCCTTTAAAGTTTGCAAAGTGCTTTCCTCTGAAGCATCTGTGAGATGCTTAGTACAATGGCTATTATACCTATTTTAAAGCTGCAGAAATAGAGACTCTTAGGGATTGAGTGATTCAGATCGTAGCTAGTGTCTGAAAAGGGTTTTAACCTTGATTACTTCCTCTCAATTTATTGTGCTGTCTACCATGCCACAAGAAGAGTAAATATGAAGAAGGGCTTGCCATGGCCCCGGCTTTCCCTGTGCTCATGCTACCAGCAGTGTGAGGTCACCGAGGCGCTAAAATGGGGCGGTGAGACCCTTAGAAAGACCCTCCATACTGTAGCAGTTTTCTCAAAACCAAACCTTCCAGAGCCTGGGGTGTTTGTCTTAATGGGCCAACAGTAACAGTGGGCCAGAGTATTCCATCTTCCTTCTTCTCTGTATTTTTCCAGAAGTGACATGCCCAACTCCCAGATCTGTTGCACATGCAGATATTCAGGTAAAGAGTTACAGTGTGAAGTCCAGGGAGCGATATGTTTGTCATTCGGGCTTCAAACGTAAAGCCGGGACGTCCAGCCTTACTGAGTGTATTCTGGACCAGAGCTCGAACATTGCCCACTGGAGAGAACCCAATCTGAAATGCATCCGTAAGTGGCCCCTTTTCCAACAACTTTCCCGGGTCAGTGGTGGAGGGCATATCAAAAAATATGAATCACTGAGTGGTCAGTACAGATGCTTTAGAAGGACTTCTTTCTTTGACATAGAGGCCTGGATAAATTAATTAAGACTGTGTCCTTGCCATGAAGGGTTAATAGCAGTGAATTATGTAGGTAGAAGTAAGTAGAAAGAGCAATAGGGCCCCGAAAATGTCAACTAAGACTCATGCTGACCTGTTCAGCCATCCTCTCACTACGAGGTCCAAGATAATGCTGTCCCACATCCTGTCCCATCGAGATGGCTTGAATGCTAATGGTTCCAAAGTGCTAAGAATGTTTAAATGTGGACCAAAGAAAGAATTAGCCCAGGCACAGAGCCAGGAAGAGACCCTCTACAGTCTGTATATCCCTCCATGACATAAACTGGATAAGATTTCTTTGAACCTAGATCAGTGATTCCCAAAGTGGGCACCACCGCCCCCTGGTGGGTGCTGCAGCAATCCAGGGGAGCGGTGATGGCCACAGGTGCATTTATCTTTCCTATTAATTGCTATTAAAATTTTTAAAAATTAATTTCCAGGGGGCTAAGTAATATTTTTTCTAGAAAGGGGGCGGTAGGCCAAAAAAGTTTGGGAACCACTGACCTAGATAAAGAAGAGGTTCCTGTTTGGGCCAGAAGTGCCAGGAAGGTTTTACAAAGCCAAGAAGCAGTTATCAGAGATATTTATTGCTAAGGAAAGGGGACGGAGGCAGGACTCTAGGCTTTGCTCAGTGTATGAGTCATTATCATAGCAATGAAGGAACAGATGAAAAGACTTGGTCTTTTCAAATAATAGAATTCAAAGAATTCTAGTTTCCATAGAGTCCCACGCAATTTTTTTTTTAACCTTTACCTTCCATCTTAGAATTGATACTAAGTATTAGTGGCAAGTAGAATTAGAAGAGCAGTAAGAGCTAGGCACTTGGGGTTAAGAGACTTGTCCAGTGTCACACAGCTAGGAAGTGTCCAAGGCCACATTTGAACCCAGGATCTCCTATCTTCAGACCTAACTTTAGACCTATCTAGCTGTCCCTGAGTCTTAACACAATTTGCAGGACACATAGTCCTTGCAATGGGTTTTTATGTACTGGCAAAAGAGATCAGATCTTTCTCATTGTTTCTCCTAAATTATTGGCAGTCAGACAGCTCCCTATTGCCACTAGTAGCATTACCCTCAGAGGAAATTGCCATCTATAAGTCATGGCAGACATCCAAAATAGTAAAGTTCTGTAATCTGAGATGGAGGAATTTCAAGGCAATCTCTAGTTTATTATCTCTAAGGTTACCCAGCCTAAAAAAAGTCACTACCTCTTTCTTGAAAAGAAAAAATAAGCAACAAGAGAATTTACATTTCTGAACTGCCATAAATTCAAACTTCAGCCATAAATTTCATCCAATTATCTTCTCTAGGAGATCCCTCCCTGGTTCAGCCTTCCTCAACAATGTCAACAAAGGAATTTCTCACCTCTTCTGAGAAAGGTAGGAATGTCTGAATCAGACGCTGCTGTTGGACTCTTTTTCTCCTGCTACTCTCTTTATTCTTAGATCCACAAAATGCATAGATTGTGGCTAGGAAACTTAACAAACTTTTTAAAAGGTAGCTACAACTAGAACCTAAAAGAGAAGTCTAACATCTTCATTTCATTTCCTTAAAATCAAGGGAACTTGACAGATGTTTCATATCTTGGATCTATGTTTCATAAGTGGCATCATTTTAAAGTGAAATGCTTAATGACACATCAAGTCCAACTTTATCAAATCCAACATCAGATTAAAGAAAGTTGGCTCATTACTATGATTTGTATGAAATGCTACTGCATTTCAGTCAAGCCTAGGATAATCTCCCATCTTGGTTTCTTTAGGGCTGTTCATTCTCAGAATAAGTTCTGTTCCTCAATGACAAATTCCTAAATGATACACTCAATTTTAAGCTGCTCAAACTCTTACTGTACAGTGAACTATAGATTAGTCAGAAATGGATTATTGTATTTGAGTATCTTCCAGGCACTTTGTTTCTTCTGCTGTCTTTTTTTTTTTTTTTTAAACCCTTGTACTTCGGTGTATTGTCTCATAGGTGGAAGATTGGTAAGGGTGGGCAATGGGGGTCAAGTGACTTGCCCAGGGTCACACAGCTGGGAAGTGGCTGAGGCCAGGTTTGAACCTAGGACCTCCTGTCTCTCGGCCTGACTCTCACTCCACTGAGCTACCCAGCTGCCCCCTTCTGCTGTCTTTTTTAATCTATTTTACTATTCATTAGTAAATTCACTAAAGAATATATGGGGAAGATGAGAAGAAATAAGTCTTTTTCAGTTAACAGTAAAGAGTTTTGGGTTGGGTTTTTTTTAATGAAGAAAAATATTAGCATGTAGAATAAAGGTAAATTTGAGAAATTTCCATAGATTTCATTTTTGCTATATTCCCAGCCATATCCTTATGTCTTTTTTTTTTTTTAAACCCTTACCTTCCGTCTTGGAGTCAATACTGTGTGTTGGCTCCAAGGCAGAAGAGTGGTACGGGTAGGCAATGGGGGTCAAGTGACTTGCCCAGGGTCACACAGCTGGGAAGTGTCTGAGGCCAGATTTGAACCTAAGACCTCTCATCTCTAGGCCTGGCTCTCAATCCACTGTGCTACCTAGCTGCCCCCCATATCCTTATGTCTTGATCAAAAAATGCACAGCTTTCTTAGGGCAGCTGGGTAGCTCAGTGGATTGAGAGCCAAGCCTAGAGATGGGAGATCCTAGGTTCAAATCTGGCCTCAGTCACTTCCCAGGTGTGTGACCCTGGGCAAGTCACTTAACCTACATTGCCTAGCCCTTATAACTCTTCTGCCTTGGACCCAATGCATAGTATTGATTCTAAGGCAAAAGGTAAGGGTTTAAAAAAAATTGCGCAGCTCTGAGTCTGACAAGTCTTCTGTCAAAAACTCAAACTTGATGCATATGTGCCAACTTTGATATCCTGTAGTATCTACATGATACTCTGGTACTTTGGCACTTTCCTTTGGGCAATATATGACAAATGGGGATGGTAGCAAAGAAAGTAAAGCTTCTCCAATGAGTTTTTAGCTACAGGAGTATATAAAAGAAGTCATAGTCAATTATGATGACCAGAGAGACATAGAAGGACTTTGCTTTCTAAAAATCCACTTTCATGGTGGGATCAACAAGCAAATAGGAGGCCATCGCCATCCGGTGCTATATTATGAAAGTAGTTACGATGTTGCCATATTAAAAAGCACTTTATATATTAAAATACAATTTCTTTTGTGGAAACTGGAAATAAAATATCCTATTACATTGGCATTTTGTAATTGTATACCACACAAGAATGATCAAGGTAGGTCTTCCAACCCATGGTTACCTCTCTACCACAAGATCACAAAAGGGACTGAAGTACTTAGTACTTAAGTACTGAGTCTCCTTCTATAGCAGGTAGTCTTGACCTCCTGGGCAGCTGAGGGTTTCCCTTATTTTAAGGTTTTGAACAAAATTTAGAAATTAAAAAACCTGAATCTAAGACATCTTTTGTAAATACAGTTAAGATTTATTTTTTAACAAATCCTCCCAGATATTATAGAAATGCTTCTTTATGCATACCTAAATCTACTAAAATCTTTGTTTGGGATATTTTCTTTACATTGTGGTAGACTAAATAACAGCAGATTCTCTCTGCTTCCCAGATTTGTGGTAGTCATTCTTAAAAGGTTATACTTCCAGAGATGTTCCAAAAGGTTATTGTTAAGGACCAAAAGTTAATATTAGATTAGTGATGTAGCAGGACTAGACTCTGATGATTGGATTGAGTTTCTAAATCAGACATCACCTCAATGCCTGATACACAGACACACACACACACAGACACACACAGACACACACACACACACACACACACAAACTTGCTTTAAAGTATTTATGTTCTCAATATCTCAGGCTTCACTGTAGAACCAGAAGCTTCCACATCACTCAAGTCAGACACCACAGTGGCAACAGAGACAGTCGTGGTGTCAACCTCTAACTCCTTCTCATCAACCACACATACAGCATCTTCAGCATTAGCAGGTACGATCTTGAAGCCAGTCTCCGAGGAGATATCATCAGAACCACCTTCTGCAACAGTCATAATGACAACCCGAAACTGGTCCTTCACAGTCTTGGCTCAAACAACAGCACAGACCGTGGAACAATCCTCCCCCAGTACCCATGGGATAATACCAGGTTAGCCACCAACTCCTCTCCACTTTAAGAAAGATTAGCTCCACATTTCTTGTCATTTGAATTTGGCCTGAGAGCTAGGGCAATGCAATTTTTGCATGTTGTTGTTATATTCTAGTGTAGAGTCAGTACTGAGTTAGCTGTTCCCCTTTGGCTCCTGGGTATTCCCATAGCTTACCATCTTTATTCTAGGTAATAATATCCTAACCCAGCTAACTCCACTGGAAAAGGGGCATGTGTCTTCCAAAAACAAAAAGGCTTACTTTATTAACCTTCATGGAAAGACTATTTCTTTTTTACTTGAAACATTCATTTAATTAATTATTTATCGGCCTGAATTTTTACTTATTTAATTAGTTGTTTTATTAGGTTGGATATTATTTAATTTATACATTATATATAATTTTTATATTCAATTAAATATTTAATTTTTGTTTTTGTTTTTATTTTATTTTTTTTATTTTATTATAAATGTAAAAATTTTAATCTTTACATTTAATTAAATAATTAAATAGTTGATTTTGGATTTTTTTTCCATGGTTACATGATTCATGTTCTTTCCCTCCCCTCCTCTCACCCCCTCCTATAGCCAATGAGCAATTCCACTGGGTTATACATGTATCATTGATCAAGATCTATTTCCACATTATTAATATTTGCACTAAGGTGATCATTTAGTCTATATCCCCAATCATATCCCCATTGAACCATATGTATGATCGATCATATGTTTTTCTTCTGTGTTTCTACTCCCACTGTTCTTTCTCTGGATGGATTCTTTCTCATAAGTCCCTCAGAATTGTCCTGGGTCATTGGCAAGACTGTTTCTAGAATAAGATTGAGCTGTAAATTGTAGCATCTACTTAGTGACCCCCAACTCCAGGAGAATAAAAGATATTTTCCAGTGCCTAGGACAGAACTCTTCATATTTTAGTCATTTTTTTATATTTGTAATGTGTTGGGCTTGGCTTTGTATTTCAAATAGGAAGTATATTTGGAATCTTAATCCCTTTATGCCATATTGCCACAGCTTTTCTTATCCCAAAATCTGGCCCCACTTCCAAGTGAGTCAGATTATTTATCCTTTCAGAATATATATGGTGACAACAATTTTACATTTCCAAAAAAAATTAAGAGTCAATTATCTGACTTTACTTATTCTTTTCCTATGCCTCTTTGGTTAAAGGTCAGTAGAGGGGGAAACACTAGTTTTCATGGCCTAAGGGTTCAACAGTAAGCATTTTTCATCCTTTTCTTTTTCCTTTGCAGTTGTCTATTTTATGGTGTGTGTAATAGGTAAGTGCCCTTCAGCTGAATCTCATTAATTGCTCCTTACTAGTGGGTAATCTTTATTTGGTAGCATTATTTATGTAAACATCTATATCCTCTAACTGGCACTTTGCTAGCATGGACAGATTGGAAATGAACATCATTCTTGCAAGGACAAAGGATTATCTTAAGGCTTCATCAAAATTTATCCTTAATAGAAGACAACATTTGCCCAGAACCTGGTGGGAGACAACTCATTCATTCAACAAATATTTATGTTTTGCTGTGTCCAGGGCATTTTACTAGTTGCTGTAGGGAATTCAAAATTAAAAACAGATGGTCTTTGCTCTCAAGTTTACACTTTAGTAGGAAATTGGTAGATGGAAACATCAAAATGGGACAATCAAATCAAAATCCTTAGTGAGGAGTAAAAGTGGAAGTAAATCATAGATGATTAAGGTACCTTATACCAGAATCTCCATCTTCCCTTTTTTTCCTGCAGAAAGACATCTTATCAAACTAAAAATGGTTTTAGTCTTTCTCAAAGACCAAAAGTTTCCCAGTAATTTTAGAATTGATTTCTAAAAGTAGGTGTAAAAAGTATCAAAAAGAGTTGATACAGGACAAATATGGAATATCTTCATAGTTTGACCAGAGGAGTAGCTTAATAAGAAAAAAAATTTTTTTAAGTCAGACAATGCTATTTTGACATAAAATTTGAAATTTTCAATTTAAAAGAATTTTTAATTAAACTATCCCACCTACTACCTCTCACAGATCAAATTAAAAAATAAACCCTCAAAATATTCCTCCATTATGTTTATGCATTAGAAATAAATCACCTCTCTGTCAGGAGGTATGTTTCATTCCAATTTCATTCTTTTGGATTTGTGGTCTATCCATGCTTTGATCAGAGTTCTGAAGTGTTTCAAAGATTTTTGTCTCTTATTATGTGGTTTTCATTTTCTAAATGGTTCTCATAGGTTCTGCTCACTTTGCCCTGTATCTCTTCCCAAAGGTCTTCCCAGTTTCCTGTGAAACTGCCCATTTTATAATTTCTTATGGCATAATGTTCTATCATATTATATGTGACAATATATTTAGTCATTTCCCAATGGCAGAATATCTTCTTAGTTTCCAGTTTAGGGTTACTTACATACAAATAGAAAGTGAATATGTATACACATACATATATAAATGTAGAGAGACAGAGAACTACTATAAATATTTTTCTGTATAGACTCTTTTTCCTCTTTCTTTGATTTCTTTGGAGTATAGACCCATTGCTGGTATAGTGTAATGCAGGGTTTTTCATTGCAATATTAGCTTAGGCAAACTTGTCAGTTTCCCTGGATGGAATGTTAACGATGGCATGCACCATGGTCCAAGTGCCAGCTGGCAGTTGGGCTGAGACCATAAAAGCCCCTGAAAACCCAAGCCTGGGTTCTGTTTTCCCCTGACTTCACCCTGTCCACTCATCTACCCCTTCCCCTAGGGCCCCGGGTTGAAGGGTGGTGAAGGGTGGTGGATCGTGGGTAGGAACTTAGGATAGCCTAGATATTAGGACCTTCTTTAAGAGCAACATAGCAATATCTATTTTCATTATCAACTAAACTAACCAGAAGATCTGATCGATTTCTTGACCACAGACAGCTTAGCTCTGGCCAGTCCTTGGCCTGCCAAGACCTTCCTAGGGCCTTTGCCAGCATCACCCAGCAAGATCATAGCAACAGCTTTGTAACACCAAGCCCTCTTACCTTGCCTTTTCCTTCCCCAGTTTCAATAAATCCCATAGCCTTAACCTGAGAATCTTGTGGTTATTTCTTTATCACCAAGGCTAAGGAGGATAGGGAAGAAGAGAGAATTCTGAGCAGTTGAGATTCATTCTACTCTATTGGTGGGGCAGGAAGTTCAAGCACCCATTTCCTGCCAGTATGCCACCATCCAATAAGAGGCAGTTACCTCAGCAGGAAGGGGCCGGCTGCCTATCATCTTAAAGGAACCTAGTATTTAGCCGTGAAGGTTCACTGGGCACTTAGCTTTCAGGGTTTGGATTTGAACCTGAACCAAGTTCATTCCCAGCTAAGTTTGCTCATCCTTCATAACATCCAACTCCAACCTCCTGCCAGCCTTGTTACTGGCTCAAGGCCCCCTTTGTGACCATTCTCTCCCTCATAACAATAGGTAAGGTCAAAGGGTATGCTCAGTTTGGTAACTTTCTAGGCATAGTTCCAAATACTTCTACTAACTAGTTCTGCTAACTAATCTGTCTATTGCATACATAACTGTATAATTTTCCTCCTTTGTCATCTTTGTCAGACTGATTGGCAGATTGGCAAAATTAGTTTATTTGTGTATCTCTATTTGTGATTTAGAACACTTTTTTGTGATTAGTGATAGCTTTTTTTTTAACTTCTTTGAAAACTGTCTGATCACATCCACTCACATTTTATCCATTGGGAAAGGCTCTTGGTCTTATAAATTTGAATAAATTCTTTATGTGTAAATTGGATATGAGGCCTTTAACAGAGAAATATTGCAAAAAAATTTTCTCAGTTTTCTGGGTTCCACATAATATTTATTACATTAAAAACCTTTTTAATTTTATATAATCAAAATTGTTCATTTTATTTTGTATTGTTAGTCATGAACTATATGACCTATATCTGTAGATCTGAAAGGTGATTTTTTTCCTTGCTCCTCTAAATTATTTATGATATGACTTCTTTTCACATGTCTCGTGGATCTTTTTGGAGCTCACGCTATTATACAGTGTGAGTTGTCCACCTAAACCTAATTTCTGCCAGCCTACTGTTTTCCCAGTAGTTTTTGTAGTATAATGAGTTCTTACACCAGTAAGTAGATTCTTTGGGTTTTTCAAACATCAGACTAGGTGTTTGTTTGTTTGTTTGTTTGTTTGTTTGTTTGTTGTATACTTAGTTTATTCCACTGATAGGGCTCTCTTTTTTTTAACCAGTGCCAATTTTTTTTAAACTCTTACCTTGGTTATATTGTTTCCAAGGCAGAAGAGCAGTAAGAGCTAGGACCCCCTGTCTCTAGACCTGGCTCTCAGTCCACTGAGCTACCTACCTAACCCTGATGATAGAATTCTTAACAATAAAATCTTGGGATGAGAGAGAGGAAGAAGGTATACAGAGATAAATTTAGACAGTGTAAAAACAAAAGAATTCATTTAAAACTTATTTGTTTAAAAAGAATAAATATAAAAAATATGCAGAACCATTCCTGAAAATGGGTTGTAATTAAATCACCTCTACTCATCTCATGTGGACCTACTTTGACCAGTGTCAAGCAGGGCTCTCCATTCCAACTAAAGCAGAGAAAGTAACATAAAAAACTGAAAACTGAAAGATAAAGACAAAGACTACAACCTCACATTTCTCTGTTACTAGAGAAGACAAGAACCAAAGCGATGGAGGAGAAATTCTGTATTTGAAACTCAGTGTCACATCTGAGAGCCACTGGGAGTACTGTCTCTTTTTAAGGGACAAGTCAAATTGAATCAATGTCTCCTTAGTCACTACTGTCCTCTTTTCTGAAATATGTTGTTTTGGTTGGAGAGAGAGAAGCTTGTTCACTACGTCCAATACGCTCCCACAGAAAAATACATTCCAAATAGCAAGGCAATGTCAATATAGCATGAACCTCCTGACAAGGACAGCTGAGAAGGCCAGTTCTAACACCCCCTGGTTATTACCTCACATAATATTGTTGTTGTCATATTGTCAGAGGTGGCTTTAATGCTAGCTCCTTCTTAGTTCAAGTTTGATGTTTAGACAAAATAAATATCCAAAATTCATTGAACAGTTACAGAAAGGAAGTTTACTTTACACCATGATAGCAAGGAAATGCAACAAGAATACAATGGCCTTATTCCACAATTTTGTCTTCTGCTATTCTTCTTATATTCTTTGTTTCTGTTTCCTTCTGATTTTGCTCATTTTCCTGACCTCTTTCTGCCTGATTTAAAAAAAAAAATTCTCATAGCTGTGTCATTCACAAAGTCCTTTATTTATAATTGTTTAGGTTTTTTTTAAGAGGTGTATTCCTTTTGCCCAATGTGTTTTATAAGCTCTCTATTTTGTCATTTTTCTATATAAGTCACTAATTGCATACCATTTTCTCAGCCACCCATTCTGAAACCTAGGAGTCCATTTTTACCCTTTCTTCTCTTGATTATGAAATCCTGTTAATTCTATTTCTGTGCTATCTCTTTATTTCCCTACCTTCTGTTTTACTCATTCTGTAGTCACCCTAGTTCATCTCATCTGGGTCCCTGCAAAAAGACTCCTAAACAACTAATATAGATCTGCCTTCAACAACTGATTCATTCATTCCATCAAGCATTCCTTAAGAGCCTACTATATGCCAGGCACTGTGCTGAGGTGCAGGGCAGAGAGGTGGCCAGGACTGAAGTCAAGAAAACTTCATCAATTCATGTTTGACCTCAGAGACTTGCTAGTTGTATGACTCTGGGCAAGTCACTTAACACTGCTTGCTTCTCATCTATAAAATGAGCTGGAGAAGGAAATGGCAAACCACTCCAAAACCTTTGCCAAGAAAACCCTAAGAGGGGTTACAGAGTCAGACACAACTAAAATAACTCACCACAATAAGTGTTGAGGTACAAGAAACAAATGAAACAAATCTCATATACATACCAATTGGAAAAAATATAAAATATATAGTCATTTTCTGCAGGAGAGAGATTATTATAGACCTTAAGTAGACAATGGCATTTGTGCTGACTTCTGAAGAAATCTAGGCAGTCTGTGAGGCAGAGATGAGCAAGAGGGTATATTCTAGGCATGGCAGAAAGTGTCTGCAAAGGCACCCAAACAAGAAATGGAATGTCCCATACAGGAAACAGAAAGATATTTCTCTTACATGGGTTAAATAAAAAGACCAGCTCAGTTTGCTTGTCATACAAAAGACTAAGTTTCTTGGTTTCAAGGTATCAAGATCCCTACCTGAAATTGTTTTTCTTCTGTTAAAGGAAAATTGATTAGATTTTTGATTCGGGTCTTCAGGATAAAACATTGTCATAATTTTCATACTAATATTTTATAACACAACTGAGATGGATTTATAAATGTTGTAATCCATTGATATAGTTCTATATCTCCACCTTTTTTATATGAACATAAACTAATTTCAAGCATAAACTCTCTCCGTTAATCCAAGGATTCTATTTTGCATCTGTTCTCCTTGATTAAAGGCTGCTTTTGATCATTAGCAAGGTACACCCAGCTCATTGTTTCAGGATAACTATGGAGCTTTCTGTACTTTGTTTTAATATAGCAGATATGGCGAAACAATGAACTGAAGTGAACTATTCCAGATAACATAAATAGCACGTCATATGGCATAATATTGTTGAGACATTGCCCTGAATATGACAGGTTATATCCATTGGGGTATAGAAAGCTATGGAGCTGGCAGAGAAAAAAGTCCAAAGTCCAAACATAATTGAATCTCTTGGTCTTTTAATCTCATGAATAGTAACCAGAAGACTATGAAGATAAAGACAGCTATCTGGAGTCAGAGGGGTCCAATTCAAGGGCAATTGGAACTAAACCTTTCTAGTAACAAGTTGTGTTTAGGGGGAAGGGGGAGGGGACCCATGTGCCCATAGAGAGCGTTCTGTGTGCCATCTTTGGTACCCGTGCCATAAGTCACTATCACTGCTCTAGGCAATCTTCCTTGTTCCTCAGACAAAGGGATCTCTTATTTATTATGGAGATTGTCTGCCAGTATTGATGAGTGATGACAAAATTTACTGTCTATACCTGGTGATTCCAGAAATCCTAGTCCTCAAAGAATGTTCTTTTCAACTAAAGTGTCTCAATCTATTGAACAACCATCAGTGAATAAAAGAGCATTATCCTACAGTTTCCTAATGCAAAAATGAGATGAAGCTCTCTCAAACTCACTTGGAGTTAATTCTGTTGAACTCCAGTCATAAAGGCAGTAATTTGTTCTGATTGTTCCTTTCTAGACCTTTATGAATCTAGACTGAAACTGCAGTATTAGCCATCCAATTAAATCTTATTTGCCTTTCCAAGACAGGCAATAGGGAAACTCAGATGCCAGTCAGGGCCATTTGGGTAGTTGTCCCCTAGAAACAATGTGAGTTTGGGAAAATAATGAATTATTATTAAAAATGGTCATTTTTGTAATACTTATCACCATTCATCTTTTTCAATTTCAGATTCTATAGTAAGATAATAAGATTGTGTCATTCTACTTAGATGGTCAGTTCCGGGAACCATGGCTATATATCTAGTTCCTTACAAAAGACAGTACCATCTTTATCTATTTCATTTTATTTCAAATTTTTTTAATCTGCATTTTCTTCCATAAAAAATTAATATAGCAAAATGTTTTGTACGATTTCCCATGTAAAATCTATATCAGAATGCTTACCATCTCAGGAGAGAGAGGGAGAAAAATCAGGACTTAAAATTTTTTTTTAAAAATGTCAAAAATTGTCTTAACATGTAATTGAAGAAAATTTTAAATTTTAATAATTTTTAAAATAAAATTCTCCCATTTTCACCTATCCTGGACCTACTGTAGCAGTGCAGTTCAGTCACATACTACCAAGTCCGGAACAAGGCTGATGCTAGTGACCCTAATCTGAGTCCAGGAGAAAAAAACAATAGTAGCTTAGGGCAAGAGATATTTTGACAAGGATATTTTGAATCTTTGCATCAACATCATATCAAACTGTTTGTCCTTTTCCCCCACAATATAAATATCGTGAATTCCTAGATGCTCAGAGACCACACTGTCATAGTACATGGCAAATAGAATATTGTCAGGAGTCAGGAAAAGAGAGTTGCTGGTCTCTTTTACCTTCTGTCCAGTGCGGATCTCCTGGCTTCTTCAACTCTTTTTACTCCACTGCCTCTTCATCTTTTCTAGGTCACATACTCATCTAATGAACTCAGCAGGTAGGACACTTTGGCAGCTGGTGTGCAAATTCATTTATTTCTCCTACTCTGAATTTTTTCACATGGGGATGGATCATGAGTAATGGAAGAAGCTGTAAGAGACTATATAGGTTTGTGTTTCAGTCACAGAATTTAGCCAAGGAGTATCTCCCCGGCCCTTCCTTCCACCATTTTTCACTTTTAGTCATTTTATTTTTAGTCATTGTAAATTTTCACGTTCACTTTTAGTCATCTTAAATTATTTTTAGCAACTGAACAAAAACAGGAAGCAAATAGTGCAAAAGAGAAACTTAGATTATTGGTATCCATTTTCTTTTTCTAATAAATTTTACCAGCTACAGTAAATAGCATCATTGTGGCATGAAGGGAAATCTTGAGTTCTTCTTTTAAAAAGAGTTTTATTCCTATATTTTGTTTTTACACCATAGATCATTGAGCCATTTCTGAAAATATCCCTCTACTTCCTCCCTAAATGGAGTCAATAATTTTACCAAAGAAAAACTTAATGGTTTGTTTTTTTTTTTAATCTATGTAGTGACTAACAGAATATAAAGCATCCAGCTCTAGTAGTTCCCAAACTTTCTGCTGAGAAGAGGGAGTAACATTTCATTATCTCTTCTCAGGGACCATTATTGGGTTTTTTTGTTGTTGTTTTTTTTTAATTTTTTTATTTTTATTTTGAATATTTTCCCATAGTTGCATGTTTCATGTTCTTTCTTTCTCCCCAAACTCCTCAACCCCCTTTAACCGATGCACAATTCCACTGGGTTTTACATATATCATTGATCAAGACCTAATTCCATATTCTTGATAGTTGGACTAGAGTTATCATTTAGTGTCTACATCCCCAATAATATCCCCATCAGTCCATGTGTTCAAGCAGTTGTTTTTCTATCCGGGTCCAGCCGGATACAACCGCGAGGTCCGTGAAGCAGCCGCCTGAAAAAACCATAGGGGGAGAGAGAGGAGACCAAGCACGCAAGAAAGACAAATCAGTCTAATAGTGTCAAGGCTCGTTTATTGTGTACAGGGAGTGGGTTTATATGCTTCTAGGACTGGGGTGGGGAAAATTTCTGGTGGTTTCAGGCTGTTGGTCTTACCACACCTATCCCGGATGAAGTTGGATAAGTTCCTATTCCTAACATAAGTTTCGTTTCTCGGGAAACCCTTCACTAAGTTTCGTTTCTATGGTTTTAGGTTTCGTTCCTTGGTCTCTGACATTTTTCCTCTGTTTCTCCTCTCACAGTTCTTCCTCTGAATGTGGCTAGTTTTCTTTCTCATAAGTCCCTCAGCCTTGCGCATTATTGGTTTTTAAAAAGCTCAGAATTTGGGGTAAGCCAAGTTCTTAAACATGATTCCAGCAGATCAAAAGCTTTGGGTATAGGCTCAGTGATAGCCCAAGATAAGTTGAGGTAACATAATGATAATGCTTATCCAAGAAGGCTAGCTTTAAATTTTTTTTCAGGCACAAAAACTCATAAAAGACTCCTAAGATTAACAGATTTTGTGTTCTGCTTCAGTAGCGTGGATGTACCTATTAATTCACAGTTTCTTGAAGTCTCCAAGTAAGTACACTTTTATTTAGTGTCCTGAAAGAGTTTCGTTTGCAGATTCTGAGAGTATATCCCTATTAGTCTAGTGCTTATGGAAACTTATGCCCTATCAATTCCTCCCATCTCACCTAAAAAGCCATGAATATATATTTCATGTCTCTAAGGCTCCTTTCCCTTACCCTTGAGATGTCCACTTCTTCCTCACTATCCCATTCTCTTATGCCTTTCCCACAGAGAGGAGGTACTCACCCTTTAGCTCTACTCCTTCCTTTTCCGTTTCAATAATTTATTCTCCCTGAATACTGTGTTCACTTTCTCTTATTTCCTCAACCAAAACAAAATAAAAGCAATAATGGAAGAACGGGAAATGGTGTCTTTATGCATCTATATTGATTGTTCTTTTTCTGTGAGGCTCAGGAAAAGAGCCTTAGACTGAGAGACTTAAGCCTGGCTACTAACTTCAGTCTCTTGTCTCCTTTTCTCTATCTATGAAATGTGGCAATTGGACTAAATGATCTTTCTACATCCCTTCCAGCTCTGATGTCCTAATATTCTAATGATTATCTTTTTTAATGAATTTTATTTTTTCAATTATACGTTGAAACAATTTTTGGCAATTGTTTTCTGATATTTTGAGATTCAGATTCTCTCTCTCTCCCCCTCCCCCTCTCTCTCTTTCTCTCTCCCTCTCTCTTTCTCCTTCTGCTCCCCTCCCCAAATGTGGCAAGGTGGCAAATAGTCTGATATAGATTATATCACTGCCTAATGCAATATATATTTCCATATTGCCATGTCAAGACTAAAGACGTATCACATAAAATGAAAAACTCATGAAGGAAATAAAGTGAAAGATGACATGCGTTTGATCTGCAATCAGATTCAAACAGTTCCTTCTTTGGCTGTGGATAGCATTCTTTTTTTTTTTTATCATGAATCCCTTGGTGCTATCTTGGAATTTGTTTTGCTGATAATAAATTTAGTCCTTCACAGTTGATCTCGTATAATATTTTTGATACAATACAAAATGTTCTGGTTCTGCTCACCTCATTTTGTATCACTTCATATAAGTCTTTCTAGGTTTTTTTCTGAATTCATCCTGTTAATCATTTCTTATGGTGCGAATTTTTCATTACAACTATGTACCACAGATTTCTCAGTCATTCCCCAATTGATGGATACCATCTTAGTTTGCAATTCTTTGCCACTACAAAAAGAGTTGCTAAAAATATTTTTGTATAAATAGGTCCTTTTCATCTATCTCTGATCTCTTCAAAATATAAAGTCAGTAGTAGTATTGCTGATTTAAAAGGTATACATAGTTTTATGGCCCTTTCGGTATGGTTCCATATTTGCTATCCAGAATGGTGGTATCAGTTCTATCAACAGTGCATTAGTGTCCCAATTTTCCCACATAATAATTATCTTTTTAGATAGTAATCTCTCAGTAAGCATTCTTTAGGTGTGGGTTCATACAGATATATTTATACTGAGCAACATTAGACAACTATAAATTACTTTCTGATTGGCTAATGAATCAGCCTTCTCCATTCTAGAAGAATGGTGATTAACACTATATATATATATATAAGTTCACTTCAGAAGGAAGGAACTAGCGTAGGAGATAGTGAAGACAACTTCCACTTTTCCAAAAACCTAATGGAGAGGAATCTTCCTTAGAAAGTGTTCAGGTTGTATCAATATTCATTAAGGAAATTGGTCTATAGTTTTGTTTCTCTAGTTTTTCTATCCCTGGTTTAGTTATTAAAACCATATTTGTGTCATAAAAAGAATTGGGTAGGAATCTTTTACCTATTTTTTCAAATAATTTTTTAGTACTAGGATTAATTGTTCCCTAAATGTTTGGTAGAATTCACTTAGAAATTCAACCGGTTCCAGTGATTTTTTTTCTTGGAGAGCTCATTTATAGCTTATTCAATTTTTTCCCTAAAATAGGGTTATTTAAGTATTCTATTTCCTCTTTTATTATTCTTAGCAATTTATATTGTGAAGAAAGCACCAAACTGGGGAGTGGAAGAAGGATATGTATAAGATGGATCAGGGATAGGGTGACTGGGATAAGGTGACTGAGATGTATGGATTATATACAACTCTTTGATTTTTTATTTCTCTGCCACTGTAGACACTTGAAGAAGAATTCTATGCCAAGAATAAGTTGGTTGCAAGAGGCATTTATGGCCCCAGGAAGCAATGCAAATTGTAAAGGATTCTCAAGTTCTTAGACATAAATTAGATTTTTTCAATTCAACATCACACAATGCTTTGTGTTTCTCTTCCAGCACTTGTTATCGTATATGCAGCATATCGTCTCTGCAACAGAAGAAGGTAAGTAACACAAGGGAATAATAGCAGAATTCATTCTTCATTCTATATAAGAGAAATTAACTCCTTTATAAGGAAAAGGAGAGTTGCTGTCTTCTATAATTTCTCTCAAAAAAAAAAGAAAACCTTTCCCACTGCCAGCCACCAAGGTGGCTCCAGGCTATCACTCCTTTGGCCCAATATAGCTCCAGAGTAGAGGTCGTACCCAACTCTGTTCTCGCCATCCCCAGATGGGGTCACATGAGTACAGAAGAGCTATTTGTTCCTATTTCCCTCCTAAGCATACTGTCAAATTCACAGATCAAAAATTGTATCCAATATAGCTTGGCATCTTTCAGCTTTCCTCCAAAGAAGTCAAAATGCATTCACAAATTAACTTATATCTTCAAGTAATCTTGAGGAAAAAGGACATCAAGGCTATTGGCCCAAATATTCAGTCCCTTTCAACTATGAAATCCCACAATTTCTAAAAGAATCAAGATGGGCTATTAAAAACCAAGGGGTAGACTAACTAGGTCTTCTAGGCTCTAATACTTCAGAATAGCAATATTATTATATAAGAATACTTCCGACTTCCTTTCAGCACTCAGCATAATGTTTTGCACATACAAAAAGCTCAGGGAATATTTCCCCTTCTGACACTAATGAATTTTCTGCTTTGCAGGAATCCAATTGAAGAAAACCCTGTTGGGATGGAAAGAATACCAATGGCAAGGAGAGCTGACAACAGAGAAGAAGACGTAGACAGCTAACTACAGATCCTATATAGCAAAAATGGAAAAACACATTCCTTTTACCCATCATCCCTGTGTAGTAAGATCTGTGACAAAGAAGCCTCGCTTGCTTTAACAGAAAAGAGCTTTCTTTGGACTAAAAAAATAGGGAGAAGCAAAATGAAATGAAAAAATCTAAGCACTGTGGTTGAGGAGAGATATGGAGCTCTTAAGTTTAAGTGCCTTAGGCATCTATTGAGTACTTTAAAAAAAGATGGAATTTGAATGCAACAGGTGCTCTCTGAGCATACAGGTGCACTTATAAGAATAGAGCACTTGAGAAGTGCATGGTGGGAAAGTTTTCCAGGCAAAAGCTCAGCTCTTCAGATCCTCATTATTAGGTACTTACTTCATTTGATTGTGTCTGGAGATTGAAAGGAACCTGAGCATTTTTTCCCCACAAAACCTAACCTACAAATGACAAAGAAAATATACCTATGGCAGTAATTACCTCTAGGTCTTTCCTGTGAAAAATCAGGTTAAAAGATTTGTGACTTTTGAATGAATAGCTTTGAGCATTTCAATGCTTTAAAAAAGCATATCTCTAGTTAGATGCATCTCTTAAAATGCACTGAAAGGGAGTCATTGATCAGGCAGAAGAAAAAAATGCAAATTTAGGCATAAATGAATCCTTTTAACTGATGACTTTGGGATCAATAATTCAAAATAGATGATATTCTTATTTTGTATGTGTATATTTTAGTTTATACACTTGTTTGAATGTGTATAATACTATGTAAGAGAAAATAAAAATTGTTTTAATTTTTTTAATGTAAAACAATGTTGAATGTAGAATAATGTTGAAGGATGAAAAGTATATTATAAGTGAAGGAAAGAAAAAGGGAAAAAATGAAGAGAGCATAAGATAATTGTGCTGAGTGCTTCCTTGGTCTAATATAAGAAAAGAGGAGTAGAGTCAAGAGGAACCAGAGAGTCCCTCCTTCACATTGGTATTCTCCTCTGAGGCTTCTTACACCTCTGCTTTTCTCTGAAAACACTGGAGCAAGGCCACATGAATTGTTATTGGTCCTAGAAATATTATTTGTCTTTCCCATAAGGACTTACATACTTCCCGTTTCTATACTATTCATTTCTCTCTCCTCTTTATCTGGTTGTCCAGGGTTCCTAGGTACCATGTCCCGAGTGTCCATCATTCTTTTCTGATTCCCTATAAAAACTTCCACTACCTCACTATCAAATTTCTTAGCTAATTATCATAAAAGAAAGTAGATAAATTCAATTAAGCATTAATGATAAATGTGAGCTGTGTGCTTTATATCTTTAAATTCATTTGTAGGAAAAGAATTTTAATATTTTTATGATTCAGTCCCTTCAGAAGAATGTCAGCTCATTGGTCCCTTGACAAGGATCTCACAGGGTACTGACAGTGAAATAATGTTATGTATAGTCTACAAACTAATATTTAGTATCTCCCTTTCCCACTATTTTGCCACTAATACCACAGAAGAGGAGTGACACACAGGATTAAGGATCATTTTGAATTGTTCTATTTCCTGAGTTATCATGACCAAAGAATTCATCACTTTATGAGAGAAAACTCAAAGACTTGAACATAAGCAATTAACAGGATAAATATTAACCAAAGGAATATAACTTCTAGATCTAGTAAATAAGTTTAGGCATCTATGAACACTGCAAAACAAAGGAAAATGATCCTACCCTTGATGAGGCAGCTATGGAATTGGAGGAGACCACGGAACAACAACATGCTGTGTCATAATGGTTGAAAAAAGAAATGTAAACAGAATGTATGGCCTGCATAGCAAAAGTAATTGGCATAATATAAATGCTTGAATCTGCATTGGCAAATCTCACCAAAGAACCAAAAGAGTTGACAATCAATTGGGAAAGCAAACACACAAAAATAAAGAACAATTTAGAAAAGAAGAAAAAAAAACAATAACATTAAAAGAAACCATGATCTCTCTTGTTATGGGGGAGTGAATGGTCACTAAGGGCCTTGAGCCAGTAACAAGTCTAGTGGGAGATTAGAGCCGGATGTGTGAAGGAAAGAGCAAACTCAGCTGGAATGCACTTGCTTTAAGTTCAAAATCCAAACCCAAAGCTGAGAGGCAGTGAACCTCATTGCTAGCTGCTATGGCTCCTTTAAGATGTCAGGCAGCTGGCCCCTCCCTGCTAGGGTAACTGCCTCCTATTGGATGATGACAGATCAGCAGGAAGTGGTTGCTTGAGCTTCCTGCCCTCACCAATGGAGGTTTGGTTCAACCTCAAAAATTTAGAATTCTCGTTGTTTGACCTCCTTAGCCTATGGTGGTAAAGAAATAACCACAGAATTCTTAGACTAAAGGTTATGGGTTTATTTGGTAACTGGGAAGGAAGAAGGTAAAAGGTAGGAGGGTTTGGCAACACTATTCTGTGTAATTGATTAAATGGCTGAGGCTTATGGAAGCTCCTATTTGGTCTTGGCAGAGCAAAATGGTCTCTGGTAAGAAATTGACCAGATCTATTGGCTAACTTTGATGATAATGAAATAGATATTATTGAGATGCTCTTGAAGACAGTTCTAATATCTAGGCTATCCCAATTTCCTACCCACGATCCACCACCCTTCAACCCGGGGCCCCAGGGGAAGGGGGTAGTTGAGTGACTAGGATGAAGTCAGGGGAAAACAGAACCCAGGCTTGGGTTTCCAGGGGTTTTTATAGTCTCAGCCCAACTGCCAGCTGGCACCAGGCCCATGGCACATGCCATCATCAACATTCCATCCAGCACAACTAACAGGTTTGCCTAAGCTAATATTTCAATGCAAAAACCCTGCATTATACTCCCTAAGCAAAATATGCTAATCTCTAAGATGATGCAGAGATATGGCCTAAGGATCATAGGTTTACATCCTAATATGGAGAGATGACATATGCCAAGAAATATGCAAACTGAGAAAAGGTCATTAGGACTTAGCAATTAAGAGGTCCTCAGTTACTTTGGGGAGAATAGTTTCAGTATATTGATGGGGTTGGAAGTTAGCCTGCAAAAGTTTAGGAGAGAACAAGAAGTAAAAAAGTGGAGACACCAATTATAAAGGTCTTTCTCAAGGAGTTTAGCCAAAAAAAGGGGGGGGGGGGATATGGTAATAGCTTTTAAGATCAGATTAAGTATCACGATAATATTGCAGTTGGAGTGTCATGACAGGGGTTTCACTGAGGAAACAGAAGTGGTAAAATTAATGAAGGGTTAAAGAAGACACTTATACCAGCAGGCTTCTAACAGTCCTGATTTATTCCATCATGTTTCTCCATCAAACTTCTGTCTCGGTGGAGCCAGAAGCAAAGTGTATATTCTCTTCTACTGTGGGAAAGGAGTTAGCTCATTAAAGGAACCAAACTAAATCAACAAAAAACAATTTTGACTAGTCCCTGACATCTGGAGCCAGGGAGGGAATTTCTCCCTGCCTTCGGATCATTATCTTCAAGGTTGTGTTTTTTTCTCCACAGCTGCGCCCTCTTTCTGACCTTTTCAAGAATATGAGGAGAAGAGGGGGAAATGTTTGGGGGGAATTAACCCCTTGGCTCCCCACAATTTAGTGAGGGCTTTTTAAGGGTGGGAGAGATATGGCCACGTTTTCAGACAATAGAAAAACAGCCAGTTGATGGGAAGAGATTGAAGATTAGTGAGAATGGGGATGATAAAAGGGTCAATCTGTTGAAATTGAAAGGATATAATGGCATCAAGTGTGCATAGACACAGATTAGTCTTGGTTAAAAGAAGAGCCACCTCTTCACATGAGATAGGAGTAAAGGAGGAGCTGGTGAGAAAGTCATCTGAATGATTTGAAAGACAAGCTCTCAGTGAATGACCTCAAATTTTTTCAAGGCCCTTAGCTGAAAGATGGGGTGCAGGAGTGCCAAAAGGAGAGAAAACATTTTTGAAAAGCCAGTTATAAGTGGGACAGTGAACCAATGAGGGAGGCATAAAAGGTTTGGCTTTCTGCTATGATGGCCCAGATGATATTATGTAACATAAATTTGTAGTGGACCCAGTCAAGTTGCATGATTTTCTCCAGTTCAATTCAGCAGATCACAAGAGTAAAGAAAATAAATGAGGAAACTCACCGAAGGTCATGGCTTGGCAAGGCATAATCAATATTAGGCTAAGAGGAAAAGGAACATGAATATAAAGTATAGAGTAGAGTTGAACTGATTCACTAAAAGGCTGAGCTGGGGAAGAGGGGAGAGTGCAGACAGTATAAGGGTGAAAGATAACCTGGGAAAGAAATGAGGGGTCAGGACATTGAAGATTACAATGAGGGTAAAGAACAGGGTCAGAGATCATAAAGCACATGGAAAGACAGAATGTGAAAACATTAGTGGAAGACCTGTGGGTGATGGTAAGATCAGGGGGATGACTATCTCTGCATGTCCCCAAGAAGTAATGGAGTAAATTCTGGGAAATGAGTAAACTGAGGAACCTGTACATGAAAATGTTTAAAGGAGTGTCTATTTATCCAGGAGTCCCCTAGTGTAAGGTCAGGAGTTGAGAAGGAAAGAGGGAAAAGGAAAGAGAATGAGTATTTATTAAATGCCTATTCTGTCCCAGGCACCATGCTAACCACTTTTACAAATATCTCATTTGATCTTCACAACAATCCTGGGAGATAGGTCCTATTATTATCCTCATTTTATAGTTAAGGAAACTGAGACACATAGAGGTTAAGTGACTTGCCCAGGATCACAAAGGAAGTAAGTACATTCCTGAGGTCAGATTTAAATTCAGGTCTTCCTCCTAATGTCAGGCTCAACATTCTAGTCACTAGCTGCCTTGAGACTGCAAACCAGGCACTGAACTCACTGAGAAAGGCAGGACAGTGTTCTGAGATGAATGGATAACATTTGCTACTATCTTTAGTGGAAACAAATATGTATTGATTGAATCTCAGAGGATGAGAGGTTACTGAGTAATAGTGGGAGAAAGAGACTAGAAAAGACAATAAGGACTATCCCAACTCCCTGCAACCAGAAAGTGATACATAAAGGGGAGCTAGGGTCAAGAAGAGAAAGCCAGGTCTCCATGATTGCCATAGGTTGGAAGCCTAAGAAAGGAAAGGATTTAAGACCAAAGCAAGCTTTTAACTATGGAACTGGCAGTCCAAAGAGCACAGTAGGAGGGATGGCATTGAGGAGCAGTATTGAGTGACTTGGGAGTTAAGGGAGCAGGCAGTGGGGGCCAGGGAACAAGCTTTGTATAATGACAGCAAGGGGTTCAGAATTACTGAGATAGAGAGAGGACATGATGGAGTGGGAGTATAACAGGCATTTTGTAATAAGCGCAGGAAGATTATCTGTGCCTAGGGAGCAGCTAGGTGGCTCAGTAGTTAGAGAACCAGGCCTTGAGATGGGAGGTCCTGGGTTCACATCTGGCCTCAGACACTTCCAATATGTGTGACCCTGAATTCCCATTGCCTAGCCCTGACACTCTTCTGCCTTGGAACCAATACACAGTATTGATTCTAAGATGGAAGGTAAGGATTTTAAAAAAAAATTATCTGTGCCTAGAGAAACGTCTAATCAAGGGAGGCAGATGATTTAGTAGTTCAAAGCTCTCTCAACCTTGAGACAGGTATTGACATTAAGTCCTGTAAAATCCAGGAGGTTGAACTGCCAATAAGTAGAAGCAGCCAGAGGAGGGGGGAGAGGGGCAGGAACTAGGAATTAGATGTAAAATCTGATCTAGGTACAGTTTTCCAACCACTAGAGAAGACTCTGGGATAAATAGAGTCCTGAGATTGGGATCAAGGCTGTCATAGAGCATCCTAGAAAGACTCAACATCAAGGAGTGTCTCTGGTAGTTGGGCTGGATCTGGAGTGATGCCACATTCCCTGAGAAGTCACAGGAGCAAGGAGGTCACAGGTAAGCTTATGTAATAAATTCAGCATGCAACTTTCAATTGTCTTTGTTTCCTTGTGGCATTTCCTTTTGTACATTAAAAAATGTGTATGTAGCTATTACTTTGGATACCAGCCTATATCTCTCCCTCAATGTTCTAGGGGCATCCTGAGAAGTTGTGGAGTGTCTCTTCCCTAAAGGTACTGGCTTGAGCCAATGTGATCCTACACTACTAGTAATTAGCATCTGTTCCACTTAACCAAATAGCATCAATTAGCTTTTACAAAGGTTAATTTAGTCAAAAATAAAAGCACAAGCATAAATGGAAATATTCTCAATCCTACCCCATTATTTGACAGAACTCTCTTCTAAAGTCCTTCAGTCCCTGGTTAGAATGGGCTCAGATTTAATAGAGGTTGGGTTTTTTTTGTTTGTTTGTTTGTTTTATAGCATTGATTCTACCAAGTTCATTTCCAAATGGTCAATCAAGTGCAAAGTGAAAGGAGCAGATCGAGGTTGTACACAGAGACTGATACACTGTGGTACAATCGAACATAACAGACTTCTCTACTAGCAGCAATACAAGGATCCAGAGCAAGGCTGAGGGACTTATGAGAAAGAAAACTAGCCACATTCAGAGGAAGAACTGTGGGAGGAGAAACACAGAAGAAAAACAACTGCTTGAACACATGGGCTGATGGGGATATTATTGGGGATTTAGACGCTAAACGATAACTAGTCTAACTATCAATAATATGGAATTAGGTATTAATCAATGATACATGTAAACCCCAGTAGAATTGTACATTGGCTAAGGGGAGTTAGGGGGTCTTGGGGAGAGGGAAAGAACATGAAACATGTAACTATCAGAAAATACTCAAGGAGACTGACGGAGTTCCGGGTTAAGATGGCGGCAGAGTAAAAAGCAGCTGCTTAACCTCTCCTAACCCACGCATATAGGACTCCTCAAGAAGACATAAAAACAAATCCAGAGGAAAGAAGGGACCCCACAACAGGGTGCAGCATCGGAGGTACGTGGAAACGGGGCATTTCCATGCTATAAAGGGGTGAAACAGCTCCCATGAAAACACGAATGGAGCAACCCCCTCCCCCACTCCACACCACCTACCGCGCCAAAGCCAGCGCACGGGAGTCGGAGCAGATTTGGGGCACCCATCGGGTCACTGGCAGCTCACTAGGGCTTGTTCCTGGGAGCAGCAAGACTTGGGACCCCCCGAGAGGCTGAGGAACTCACGGACTCTGAGCGCAGACCCTGAGCCCAGACTCTGAGCCCAGGTGCAGGTGAAGGGGCTGACACAGGCGCCGGCTGAGGCACAGATTAAAGTGAAGACTGGAGCATGGACAAAGGGGCTGATTCTGAGTGCAGGAGCGGATCTTGAGTGGGGACCCAGTGCAGAGAGGTGCTTGACTGTGGAAGCAGCTCCCTAAGACTGTTAAAGGAGCTTCAGGCAAAAGAACGAGCAAGGAGACCACCAGGAGGCTTGTCCCAAAACATCTATACCTGAGACCTCAGGAATCTCTAAAGAGCCACAAACAGATCCTGGGCATGAGCATAAAGCTGATAGGGAACTCGGCTTAATGTGGCAAGCCATCAGAAAAACCAGAAGAGAAAGATGAAGAAGAAAAAATCTTTAACACTTGACAACTTTTACACAGAAAAAATCCAGACAACAGAGGAAACAACTGAGGAGAACAAACAATCCAAACCTTTCCAAAACAATGAAAACAGGTCACAAGGTCCTGAAGAGTTCAGATCTGAGATCATGAGAAAGATGGAAGAGATCTGGCAAGAAAATAACAGTTTAAAAAGCAGAATTTCACAATTGGAATGTGAGGCAAGTAAATCAAAGACCAGAAAGGACCATATTGAGAAGGAAAACCAGTCTCTAAAGGCTAGAATTAAGCAATTAGAAAAAGATGCCCCCAAATCAAAAGAATTAATAAATAATTGGAGACCAAAATCAAACAGCTGGAAAACAGGTCAGACCAAACTGAAAAGGAAAATCAAAAGCTTATGGCAGAAAATCAGTCTCTAAAGACAAGAATTGGGCAAGTAGAAGCCAATGATCTATCAAGACAGCAAGATCAAATAAAACAAAGTCAAAAGACAGATAAAATAAAAGGAAACATGAAATATCTCAATGAGAAACTGATAGATCAAGAAAACCGGTCTAGAAGAGACAACCTGAGAATCATTGGTCTTCCTGAAAAACCAGAAATTAATAGAAATTTGGACTCCATACTAAAAGAAATTATTCAGTAAAATTGCCCTGAAGTTCTACAACAAGAGGGCAATATAGACATTGAAAGGATCCATAGATCACCTTCTACACTAGACAATGAGAAGACAACCCCCAGGAATATAATAGCTAAATTTAAGAGCTTCCAAATAAAAGAAAAAATATTACAAGAAGGCAGAAAGAGACAATTCAGATATCAAGGAGCACCAATCAGGATCACAAAGGATCTGGCAGCCTCCACATTAAAAGACCGCAAGGCTTGGAATATGATATTCTTCAGAAAGGCAAGAGAACTGGGTTTACAACCAAGGATCACCTACCCATCAAAACTGACTATATTCTTCCAGGGGAAAGTTTGGGCATTCAACGAGATAGAAAATTTCCAAGCATTTGCACCGAAAAGACCAGGTCTAAATGGAAAGTTCGATATCCAACCACAAAAATCAAGAGAAACATGAAAAGGTAAATAAGAAACAGAAGGGAAAGTAAGAAAACTCATATTTTTTAAATTTGCCTCTTTAAGGGCTTCAATAAGATCTAATTATTGGTACTCCTATGTGGGGAAATGTTATGTATAATTCTCTGTAGTGAACTCTGTTCACCATTACAGCATTCACTATTATAATAATTCGAAGAATTATTCATAGGGAGAGGTTGGAATACCAAATGGTCTAAGACAATATGGGTGGGAAGGAAAAAGGGGGATGAATAGTAGAGGACACCAAGAGAATCTTGAAGGAATAAGAAAAATAGGATATTCTATTACACACAAAGAGGGCATGGGAAGGAGAAGGGATGAATACTATTATAAGAAGGAGAGGAAGAGAGCATTAAGAGGTAATATTTACACCTTACTCACAGTGTAATTAACCCTGAGAGGGAAGAATAGTTATATCCATTGGGATATAAAACTCTATCTAACCCTACTGAGAAAGTCAGAAGGGATAAACCAAGGGGAGCAGGGGAGTGGGGAGGTCAAAAAAGGGAGGGGAGAAGAAGGGGGAGGGAATTCATTAGACCTTTAAAAATAAAAAGAGGGGAATAATAAGGGAGGGGATAGAAAGGGAAGTTAATCAAGGGAGGGGATAAGGGAAACCGGCTTAAAGCAAACCACTGGTTTAAAAGGAAATAGTTTAAGGAGAAGGGATAGGAATAGGGGAGGATACAAAAATGTCAGCGAATGCACAACTGACAATTATAACTCTAAATGTGAATGGGATGAACTCGCTCATAAAACGGAAGCAAATAGCACAGTGGATTAGAAACCAAAATCCTACCATATGTTGTCTACAAGAAACACATATGAGGCGGGTGGACATGCACAAGTTTAAGGTTCAGGGCTTGAGCAAAATCTTTTGGGTGTCAAATGAGAAAAAGAAGGCAGGAGTGGCTATTATGATTTCTGACAAAGCCAAAGTAAAATAGATATGATTAAAAAAGACAGGGAAGGTCATTACATCCTGATTAAAGGCAGTATAAACAATGAGGAAATAACACTGCTCAATATGTATGCACCAAGTGGTTCAGCATCCAGATTCATAAAGGAGAAACTGGCAGAGCTCAAGAAGGAAATAGATAGTAAAACCATACTAGTGGGAGATCTAAATATTCCTCTTTCAGATCTAGATAAATCAAACCAAAAAATAAGTAAGAAAGAGGTAAGAGAGGTGAATGAAGTCCTAGAAAAATTAGATTTATTTGATATGTGGAGAAAAATAAATAGGGACAAAAAGGAATACATCTTCTTTTCAGCTGCACATGGTACATTCACAAAGATTGACCATGTAATAGGGCATAGAATCATTGCAAACAAATGCAAAAGAGCAGAAATAATAAATGTAACTTTCTCAGATCATAATGCAATAAAAACAATAATTAGTAAGGGCACCTGGACAGGCAAATCAAAAACTAATTGGAAATTAAATAATATGATTCTCCAAAACCAATTAGTCAAAGAAGAAATCATAGAAACAATCAACAATTTCATTGAAGAGAATGACAATGATGAGACATCCTACCAAACTCTGTGGGATGCAGCCAAGGCAGTACTCAGGGGGAAGTTTATATCCTTGAGTGCATATATTAACAAATTAGGGAGGGCAGAGATTAAT
>NC_058134.1:210678797-210702220 GCF_016433145.1 Gracilinanus agilis | reverse complement strand
AATCGAAAGTAAAAGAACTATTGAATTAATAAATAAGACTAGAAGCTGATATTTTGAAAAAACAGATAAAATAGACAAATTACTGGTCAATCTAATAAAAAAAAAAGGAAAGAAGAAAACCAAATTGACAGTATCAAAGATGAAAAGGGAGACCTCACCTCTAATGAAGGGGAAATTAAGGCAATCATTAAAAACTATTTCGCCCAATTATATGGCAATAAATATAGCAATCTAAGAGATATGGATGAATATTTACAAAAATATAAATTGCCTAGATTAACAGCAGAAGAAATGGAATACCTAAATAATCCCATATCAGAAAAAGAAATTGAACAAGCCATCAAAGAACTCCCTAAGAAAAAATCTCCAGGGCCTGATGGATTCACAAGTGAACACTATCAGACATTCAAAGAGCAACTAATCTCAATACTACACAAATTATTTCATATAATAAGCAAAGAAGGAGTCCTACCAAATTCCTTTTATGACACAAATATGGTACTGATTCCAAAGCCAGGTAGACCAAAAACAGAGAAAGAAAACTACAGACCAATTTCTCTAGTGAACATAGATGCAAAAATCCTAAATAGAATACTAGCAAAGAGACTCCAGCAGGTGATCAAGAGGATCATCCACCATGATCAGGTGGGATTTATACCAGGAATGCAAGGATGGTTCAACATTAGGAAAACCATCCACATTATTGACCATATCAATAGTCTATCAAACAAAAATCACATGATTATCTCAATAGATGCTGAAAAAGCCTTTGACAAAATACAGCATCCATTCCTATTGAAAACACTGGAAAATATAGGAATAGAAGGTCCTTTCCTAAAAACAATAAACAGTATATACCTAAAACCATCAACAAGCATCATATGCAATGGGGATAAATTAGAAGCCTTTCCAATAAGATCAGGAGTGAAACAAGGATGCCCATTATCTCCTCTATTATTTAACATTGTACTAGAAACACTAGCAGTAGCAATTAGAGAAGAAAAAGAAATTGAGGGTATTCAAATAGGCAATGAGGAGACTAAGCTATCACTCTTTGCAGATGATATGATGGTCTACTTAAAAAATCCTAGAGAATCAACTAAGAAGCTTGTAGAAATAATCAACAACTTTAGCAAAGTTGCAGGATACAAAATAAATGCGCATAAATCATCAGCATTTCTATATATTTCCAACACATCACAGCAGCAAGATGTAGAAAGAGAAACACCATTTAAAATCACCGTAGACAATATAAAATACTTAGGCATCTATCTACCAAAACAAACACAGGAATTATACGAAAACAACTACAAAACACTTTCCAAATGATTAAAACTAGATCTAAACAATTGGAAAAACATTGATTGCTCATGGGTAGGACGAGCTAACATAATAAAAATGACCATTCTACCCAAATTAATTTACCTATTTAGTGCCATATCTATCAAACTACCAAAAATCTTTTTCACTGAATTAGGAAAAACTATAACAAAGTTCATCTGGAATAACAAAAGATCAAGAATATCAAGGGAAATAATGAAAAAAAATGTGAAGGAAGGGGGCCTAGCAGTACCAGATATTAAACTGTACTATAAAGCAGCAGTCATCAAAACGGTATGGTACTGGATAAGAGACAGAAGGGAGGATCAGTGGAATAGACTTGGGGTAAGTGACGTCAGCAAGACAATATATGATAAACCCAAAGAGCCCAACTTTTGGGACAAAAATCCACTATTTGACAAAAACTGTTGGGAAATTTGGAAAACAATATGGGAGAGATTAGGTTTAGATCAACATCTCACACCCTACACCAAGGTAAATTCAGAATGGGTGAATGACTTGAATATAAAGAGGGAAACTATAAATAAGTTAAGTGAACACAGAATAGTATACTTGTCAGATCTCTGGGAAAGGAAACATTTTAACACCAAGCAAGAGTTAGAGAAAATTACAAAATGTAAAATAAATTATTTTGATTATATAAAACTAAAAAGCTTTTGTTCAAACCAAAACAATGTAGCCAAGATCAGAAGGGAAACAACCAACTGGGAAAAAATCTTTATAACAAAAAACTCTGACAAGGGTCTAATTACTCAAATATATAAGGAGTTAAATCAATTGTATAAAAAATCATGCCATTCCCCAATTGATGAATGGGCAAGAGACATGAATAGGCAATTTTCAGGTAAAGAAATCAAAAGTATCAAGAAGCACATGAGAAAGCTTTCTAAATCTCTAATAATTAGAGAAATGCAAATCAAAACAACTCTGAGGTATCACCTCACACCTAGCAGATTGGCTAAAATAAAAGAAGGGGAGAGTAATGAATGCTGGAGGGGATGTGGCAAAATTGGGACATTGATGCATTGCTGGTGGAGTTGTGAACTGATCCAACCGTTCTGGCTGGCAATTTGGAACTATGCTCAAAGGGCTATAAAAGACTGCCTGCCCTTTGATCCAGCCATACCATTGTTGGGTTTGTACCCCAAAGAGATCATAGATAAACAGACTTGTACGAAAATATCTATAGCTGCGCTTTTTGTGGTGGCAAAGAACTGGAAAGGGAGGGTATGTCCTTTATTTGGGGAATGGCTGAACAAACTGTGGTATATGCTAGTGATGGAATACTATTGTGCTAAAAGGAATAATAAACTGGAGGAGTTCCAGGCGAACTGGAGAGACCTCCAGGAACTGATGCAGAGTGAAAGGAGCAGAGCCAGAAGAACTTTGTACACAGAGACTGATACACTGTGGTACAATAGAATGTAATGGACATCTGTGCCAGCAGCAATGCAATGACACAGGACAGCTCTGAGGGATTTATGGTAAAGAATGCTACCTACTTTCAGAGGAAGATCTGCAGGAGAGGAAACATAGAAGATAAACAACTGCTTGAATGCGTGGGTTGGGGTGGACATGATTGGGGATGTAGACTCGAAACAACCACACCAATGCAACTAACAACAATATGGAAATAGGCCCTGAACAAGGACACATGTTACAACCAGTGGAAATGTGCGTCGGCCATGGGTGGGGGGGGAGCGGGGGGTGAAGAAGAGCGGGGGGTGAAGGGGAAAGTAAGAGCATAAATCTTGTAACCATGTTAACTTTTCTAAAATATAAATATTAATAAATGTTTAAAATTTAAAAAAAAGAAAATACTCAAAATAAAAATAAAAATATTTTTTAAAGCAAATAAATAAATAAAAAGACAAAGACAAATGGTCAATCAAGGAGGCTCCTGTTGGCAAAGTGGAACTAGTTGCAAAAAATCTAATAATGCTCCAAAGTCAATTTGAAGATTACATTAGACAAACATTCTGGACAACCTCATAAGTACCAGGTTCATTGGCCAGTCCCTTTGTTGCAAATGGCAAATGGTTTAAAGGTCTTTTCTTTCTTGTCCTTTACTTTCTTGGGGGTTGGGGGGGTGCGGAGAGTAGGTAAAGAATTTTTCCTTATACCAAGGGACTTCAGTGTACGTGTTGGTGCTCCCCTCACATACCCTAATCTCCTAATTCCTGGTCCTTCTTACATCCCGTACCCTCCTTCCATCTGATCTCACCATCCAGGACAAGTGTTCTGCATCTTTAATGCTGTCAGAAACTGACATTCCTCTCTCTAACCCTAACTTCCTACCATCATTTCATCTCTTCATATACATACATACATTCATAGCTAACCCTCAAGGTCCTGAAGCCTTTTCTCTTCTATACTACCTAATTTACCTAACTTGGTAATCTCATCAGCTCCCTCGGATTTAATCACCTCCTCTCTGCTGGTGATTGTCACATTGACCTCAAACTTTGCTCACCTCTGATCTCACATCTCCAATTACCTTTTAGACATCTCAAACTAGATGTCCAGTAGATATATCTTAAAGTTAATATCTCCAAAATGGAAGCCACTGTCTTCACCCCACACCCCTAACTTTTCCTAGTCCTCCAAAAGGAAGTGGAAACAAGAGCATGGGGATGTAACCTTGGTACCATGGTAAATGTATACGGCAAAAAGCACTCAATTCCATGGGAAAACTTGCATGTGACTGGCTTTACTTTCTCTCCTCTCATTTTCTTCTTAACCTTTTACAATCGGGCTTCCAATTTTATCATCCCACCAAAACGACTCTCTCCAAAGTTACCAGTGTCTCTTAGTCGCCAAATCCAACGCCTTTTTCTCCACCCTCATTCTTCTTGACCTCTCTAAAGCTTTTGACACTGTTGATCACTCTCCTCTCAACAGTCTCTTCTCTCTAGGTTTTTAGGACACTGTTCTCTCCTGGTTCTCTTCTTACCTACCATAATGTCCCTTCTCTGCCTCCTAGAGAGCATCCTCCTGCAGTTCATGCCTTCTGACTATAGGAGTCCCTCAGTGTTCTCTCCTGGACCCTTTTCTCCCTCTCTAGGATTTCTCTGGGTGATCACATCAGTTCCCATAGATTTAATGACTATTTTTATGCAAATTGCTCTCATATCTATCTTTCCTGCCCCCATCTCTGCTGACCTCTAATCGCACATCTCCAACTGCCTTTCAGGTTTCTTGATCTAGATATCCAATATACAACTTCAATGTAATTCGTCCAATATAGATTTCATTATCTTTTCTTCTAAGCTCTTCCCCCTCTCCCACCTTTCGGTGTTACTGGAGAGTGCAGCACCATCTCTCAGTCTCTCAGGTTCACAACCTAGGAGTCACCCTGGACTTCTCCCTATTTCTGGCCCCCCATGTTGAATCTGTGTCCGAGGCCTGTTCACTTTTACCGTATCTCTGAAATATAGCCCCTTCTTTCGTTGGACACTGCCACCACTTGATTGGATGCAAGTCCTCATCACCTCACACCTGGATTATTGCCATAGCTTGCTGGTGGATCTGCCTGCCCCAAGTCTCTCCCCACTCCAGTCCATCCTCCATTCAGCCACTACCAAAATGTTACTAAAATTCAGGTCTAATCAATAAACCCAATTAACTCCAGTGGCTTCCTATTGCCTAGAGGAGCAAATACAAAATTCTCTGGCATTCAAAGCACTTGTGTCTGCCAGCCTATGCAATGGCTGTCAAACATTTGTTCTAATCTACACTCAGTCATCAGAGAGAATGGAGTCCCAGAGGGTACACGGTGGTAATCTTCTGTCAGTCCGGCATGAAGCCTTTCTTTGCTTCTCTGAGTGGCCACCGTTTCTTTTTGGAAGTCTGTGATACAGAGAGGAGGGCTTAACAGTTTGCAGGCTTTTGCTGAGTGCTTATGTCAGTTAAGAGGTTTTAGAATCTTGGAAGAGTTTCAGTTGGACCTGGGAACTCGTGGAGGGAACCAGGGTCCAAACGGAGCTCCTTCTGGGGATTGAAACCTTAGCCTAGTTTTGCAGTTTTTTGAGATTTGTTAATTTAGATAAAACCTTTGAATCTCCCTACCCTACCTCATTTTCTACCTTCATTTCCCTTACCTAAATGTCTGAGAAGAGTTAATAAGGAGAGTGAATCAGAGAGTTAGTTCAAATCTGCGAGAGTTTAGCCCTACCCTTGCAGTGATTTATCTAGGGAGGCATCCTAATCCCTTTTGATTTCAAAATCACTGAGAGCAGAGTAAAGGCTGGACCTTTCTCAGTCTCCCATTTCTGCTTCCCTTCCCCCACCTGAGGTTTCTCTAAGCAGCTGTTAGGGCTTCCTTGATCCTTTTACCCTGACAATCTATCCTGAGAAGACAATAAACCCCTTTGTGTTTAAAACAGACCTTCTGGCTACTTTATTAGTTAATTAGTAAGAAAGGAAAGAAGAGGAATAGAATCAACATACTCTGGGTTTGAGGGAAGCTGAAGGTATCCATCTTGAAGGAGGTGTAATTTCAAACCCAGCCCCTTCCTGTGATACTAACTAAAGCCTGTAGTCAATTTCAATCTGTCTTGGCTGACTCTAACTTGGCTGTATAGTGTCTTTTACTTGAAGGGATCAGTCTATTTCCCTTCCGTGTTTTGTCTTTAGCCTAAGTCCTAGTCTGTATTCCCTACTGCTGCTTGCCTGTTTAGATTAGTTCATCCTCTCCCTGGCAATCCTTGTTACCTCAGTGTTATACTCCCTGAACTCAGACGTTCCCTTATTTTCCTACCACCTCAACTACCATCTTTCATCATTGAACCTTCCTCATCCATTATATTGCCTTAACTTCCTATTACCTAGTCTATTCCCTTATTTACCTCTAGCCTTGGGTCCCTTGCCGTGTCTTATTCCCTGATCCTACCAGTTATTACCCCTAGCTTCAGCCTCATATTATATCCTACATCTCCCCATTATATCCTACCTAATCCCCATATTACCTCCTTCCTAAGACCCCTATAACAAGTCCCTTCAAAGTCAGAAGCTATGGGAAATTTGAGAATGCTGGGTAATGTCTTCCTGCTCATTGGCAGATGTTTCCAAATCACCAAGAATGAAAGGTCATGCCTCTTAGGGAAGGGTGAATATGCACTGACGGACGTATGGCTCTACTGTAAAAACATGAGAGGGTAAAGAGTGAGATTTTTCCAGAGTTTGGATCACTAGAAGTGTCCTACTTGTTACCTGCACATGTCCTCATACTGTGGTATTTCTTCCTTTCCCAGCATGATGCTGTAAAATCTTCATTGATTCTTGAGTCAGAAATTATTGACTCTTCTTGACCCCATTTGGGTTTTTCTTCTGGAAGTTTTTCTACTGGAGTAGTTTGACATTTCCATTCCCAGCTCTTTTTACAAATGAGGAAACTGAGGCCAACAGAGTTAAATGACTTGCCCAGGATCACCCAGCTAGTAAGTATCCGAGGGTAGACTTGAAATCAAAAAGATGAGTCTTGGGGGCAGCTGGGTAGCTCAGAGGATTGAGAGCCAGGCCTAGAGAAGGGAGGTCCTAGGTTCAAATCTGCCCTCAGACACTTTCTATCTATGTGATCCTGGACAAGTCACTTAAGCCCCATTGTCTTATTGCTCTTCTGCCTTGGAACCAATAAATAATATTGATTCTAAGGTGAAAGATAAGGGTTGTTTTTTTTTAAGTCTTCTTTATTGAAGGCCCACACTATCTACTGTATCACCTAGCTGCCCCACCCCATTTCTTAGGTAAGGCTAATTACCTCCCTGATCTCAATTCAAATCTTTGATAAATTCCACTCACCAAGATGCCTCTCCAGGACAAAAAGTTGGGTCACAGGTTCCCAATTCAATAAACATTTGCTTTAACAGGTTCCTCGCCTATTTGGTAACCATTCTTTACTGTCCTCTTCTCTCAGCCTCAAGAGGTGAGAATAAAAATATTAAAAAGGTACAGACCTGCAAATGGGAGATCCTGGGATCAAATATGACCTCACCCACTACCTAGTTGAGTGACCCTGGGCAAGTCATTTAACCTCCATTGCCTAGCCCTTACCACTCTTCAGTAAAAGGTAAGGGTTTTTTAAAAAGGAAAAAAAAAAGTAAAGATAAATTTGTAAAATTATGTCATATTCAGTCATAAAATTATTTCTATTTTTTGGAGTTTTAATTTTTATGTTTTTGTCATCAGAGGACTAAGGTGAACAACAGGGTACAAAATTACAATGAAAACTGAATAAGATTCAGAGGCAAAAGTTCCTAAGTAATTTATTTCATTAACCAGAATAATCACTTAAGTTTCAGCAAACCTTAGAGAATCATTTTTTAAAAACAATTCTAGCTGGCTTTGACCACTCCCTTTAAGGATTATCCTTTCTTCCCGGTCAAAGAACTCAAGATACTTCCACTACCTGAAGCAATAAAAGACTTCTTTTTTCTTAGCTTGATCACTATCCTAATATTGTCAAGGCGTGGGAAAAGAGGACCAGCTGTTTAAGCTGGCTCAATCAAGGGCCTCTTGACCTGGTTCAGTCATCACCCTAATCCTATCCAAAAGAACAACAAATTTCCTCCCTAAACTTTTTAACCAGTTTTCTTAAAGTAGAAAAAGGGATTTAGTGTAGGATGTTGTTGTTTCAGAACTGAAAATTAAATGAGTAACTTTTCTTTTTCAGGTTAGTCCAAAGGCATCAAACTTGAGATACCCAAAAAAAAAAATTTTTTTTCTTAGTGTAACAGGGACCTAGAACATATACAGAGAACATTAGCATGTTCAAATGTTGCACAGCCCTCCTGTGGAAGTCTGAGAAGCCTGCTTCCAAGGGAGAGCGATAATAAAGTGTAATGGAAATGCCTTGGAGAGCCCTTAGGGAATATGTAGACATTCTGAATTCTAGTCCAACCATATGGTGAATGGTAGCTTCCTGAGTGGCTGCAGAAATGAAATTAGGGACTCCTTCAAAAGATCTTAAACTGTTTCAGCCATTCTTTTCAAGCTGCTTCCTCTTGTATGACTCCTTTGTTGATAGTCTGGGGAGAAACAATGCTAAATGGGAAGAAGACTGGGGCCTTCTCCCTTTTGAAGTTGAAAGGAGGCCCCTTTAATATCATCTTTGGTCCTTTTGGCTCACAAATTGTTTTTGTTTTGTTTTTAATATTTTAGGCAAAGGAGATTAATCTAGAGACTGACTCTTTGTGAATTGTGAAATGTTAGTTTTGTAGCCACTCCAGTCCTCAAGGAGCAAAGAGTGACTTTTAGGTGCAAAAAGAAGAAATTGTGCTATGTTTGAGCCCACTCTTCCTAAAGACCAAGGTGGCATAGAAGGTGTTCAGAGAAAACCATTGTTCTTTTGTTACTACTGACGTTTGAAGTAAATATCCCTTTTGAAAAACTAATTGATATTAAATGGCTAAATGAGTTCTATTCACTGGCAACTGGAGGCTCAGCCTCAATGCCTCAAAGTACCTCTAGAACCCTCAGAAGTACATGTAGCTAGCCTGGATCTGAGATAGCAAGGCCAGAACACTAACTACATTAATATTTCTAAAGGGAACAGAAGAAGACTTAATCTGATCCCATAAATCCTAATCTTTCCAAAACAGAAAACCATATTTTTGACATCAATATTTTCCCAAAGATATCTAATAACTAAGTCAAAGGACACCAAAAATCTCTTAAGAATCAAAATTGTAGGTCACCCAAAGGGAAATGTTTCCACATACAGTGGACATGATGTGAAATGTTAAGGGTGAACAAGTTTCTAATGGCTTTTGTGGTGTTTATAATTCCTTTGGAACATCAAGATTATGGAATGGTGACATTGCAATGTGACCCTGCAATGCTTCCCCAAAAGTCAGTGTGCCCTGAACAGTGCCTATGCTTTCCTTTATTTTATCAAATACTGGTACATTCCAACAGATTTCTTAAGCTGGGCAGAAGTTTCCCACATTGCCCCATCTCTCCCTTCCTCTTTTTTTTTGAAATGCTATTTCAAAGGTGTGTTATTTAAATTTACTGGGGTTCTATTTGGAAGTATTGAGCCTCAAGATATGCAGTGTTTGACAAACTTCCTGTGGACATGTGGGGGACCTTGGAACAATATTTCCCGTGGTCCAACGGGTCTCCTGTTCTAGATGACCTCTTCAAGGTGAGGGATGGCTTTAAATATGGGGAAGTGGCTTTGAACTTTCTCTTTTTGGCTTCCTGAGCTGGCTAGCTGGCATATGAGACAGACAAGATGGAAGGAGATAAGTACTGGCAGGCATTTTGAATAGATCTTAGCCAGGTGCATGGTCAATTTATCTCTATCAGCATTTCATTAATTAAACTACTAACTTCCCTCATTATATCAGCCTTTATCATTTTTAAAAATAACAAAGGGGACCTCAGCTGTATGTGTTTTTGAACTCTCAAAGGAAATAAACATTTTAAATAAACAGACCTATGCCTGATTGGTTTATTAGAGCTATGTAAGTGTTGCTTGTTTGGGTTGAAGGGCAACAATGCGGCAGTGATGGCAAACCTATGGCACAGGTGCCAAAGATGGCATGCAGAGCACTCTCTGTGGGCACATGGCCATTCCTCCCCCCACCCCCAGTTTGTTACTAGAAAGATGGAGAGGCTGGGGGGAGCTGCTCCCCTCCCCACTCCACTGAGCTTGAGGATATCTTTTCACATCCCTGCCCCCCTCTGCCCAGCAGTCCAATGGAAGTCCTTTCTCCCTCCTCTGTGTGTGGGGTACCGGTGGGGAGGGGCAGGGCATATCATTTGGGGGGAAGTTAGGTGGCACTCAGTCTGGGAGGTAAAGTGGGGGCAGGTTGGCCATCACAGGACTATGGTATATTACCAATAATGATTCGGTGATCAAGAAATAATCAAGTACATTTTGCTTCATATTCATGCTGACATCTAGAAAGTGAAGAAACTTTACCTAATACACCTATGGAAACAATCCCCGTATCTTCAATCTTTGCAGAAAAGACTGAAAGGCTATATTATTAAGATCTTTCCAGACCCTTTAAGAACAACAATCAGATCATAAAAGTACTTAAAATATGATTTTATCGTCCTATTACATCTGTAAAGCACTGCATATGAAATGAATTAATGTCAATGTATTAAGTGCCTATTATATGTCAGGTATAATACTTAATTTCATATATATAAATTTTAAATTAAAAAATTTTTAAATTAAAAATGATCAAGAAGCCATCTTCAGAAGTGAATGAGGATTCCGAAGGGAAGTGGGTCAGAGACGGGAGTGAAAGTAAAGGCCAAACAGTTTCAGTGTGAGATAATGAGGAAAATCATAATTGTGTGAGCCCTGGAGAGAGCCTGGATCCCCACCTGTTACATTATCTACCAACAGATGAAGAGCCATAATTCAAACAGAAGAAAAACAGGGATAAAGATGCACACTGAACCTCTCCTTTCACTGGCCCAGAAGGCTCCCAGATAAAGAAATTCTCCATTCTGATGAAGATCAGTATTTTCTCTGCTACATATTGCCTTTTTTAAAAAAAAAAAACACACAAAAAAAACCTCTCACCTTCCCTCTCAGAATCAATACTGTGTATTGGTTTCAAGGCAGAAGGTCTGTAAGAGCTAGGTGACGGGAGGGTCAGGTGACTTGCTCAGGGTCACATGACTGAGGTCATATTTGAACCTCGAACCTCCCAATCTCTGAGCCTGGCTCTCAATCCACTGAGCCACCTAGCTGCCCCCTACTTATTGTCTTTTAGAGAACCGCTCAGAGAGGGAAAGCTCCTTCCTGAGCATCCCAGTCAGTTCCTGTCAGGCCTTCCGGGTCCTCAGGTTAGCTCTCTCGGCACTTCAGCAGAGGATCAAACCAGACCGCAGCCTAAATACATGAGTTCCATTTTAAATTAAAATGATGGGGCAGCTGGGTAGCTCAGTGGGTTGAGAGCCAGGCCTAGAGACAGGAGGTCCTGGGTTCAAATCTAGCCTCAGACATTTCCCAGCTATGTGACCCTGGGCAAGTCACTTGACCCCCTTTGCCTAAAAAATAAATAAAAACACACACGCAGGATTGCTGCCTGTAGGGATCCTTGGACATGCGTCTGTGACTTCCATTTCCATTCGAGTTTGTCGTCCCCCCCCCCACGACGCCACGCTGCCTCTCAACAAAGTAGAAAAATCAAATGCTCCCCGGTAAACAAAGGGGTCTGATTCGCCCACACTCCCACTGTACTCAGCAGCAGAAAAATAGGCAAGTCGGGATACGCTTCTTTCTCCATTTCTGTCTCTATGGCGGAAGATTCTCTTTGTCTCCGCAGCAGCGGGGCTCCCAGCGAGCTGGAGCCGGGTTTTGCCGCAGGGGTGGCGTCTTCCTACGGAGAAATGGTGTTTCCTCGAGACAAGCAGTCCCTATGCCAGAAACCGCGCATTTTCCGCCTTTTTTTTTTTTTGGCTAGGCATAACAAAAAAGCCCTTGGGGCAGCTCCGGCCATCCTCGCCACCTCCGACCACGGGCCCCTCCCCGGGAGGGAGAGCAAATTCCTTTCAAAGCACCGAGGCTCGGGCGGTGGCCAGATAAAGGAGACATCTTAGATAAGCCTCCGGGAGGGACTCCGGCCCAGCCGAGGGGACCGGGTGGCCTTGGACGGGTTCCTGCCACGGTGGCCCAGGTTTCCCTTTGCCCAAGTAGCAGAGAAACGCAGCGTGCGATTTAAAAGAAGATGGCTTGGAGCCGGTCTTGGGGAAATGGGCCTTGAAGAGAGGCAGGACTGGGGAGCGGGAGGGTGGGGGGTGCGAGGAGGAGGGGAGGGGAGCGCCCCTAAGAAAAGCTAGTTTCTGGTCCTCACTTAACTCTCCTCTTTTTCATTGCTCCACTGCTGAAATCTGGAGTCTTTCTTCATCTCTTCACTGAAACTTCCCTTTCCAAAGTCACTAATGATCTCTCTTTTTTTTTAAATCCTCGCCTTTTGTCTTACAATGGAGACTGTGTATTGGTTCAGGAGAGGGTTAGGCAATGGGGGTTAAGTGACTTATCCAGGGTCACCCAGCTAGGAACTGTCTGAGGCCACATTTGAACTCAGGACCTCGCAGCTCCAGGCTCTTCGTTCAATCCACTGAGCCACCTCGATGCCCCACTGCTCATCTTAATGGCCAGGTCTGATGATCTTTTCTCAATAGACATATTTCAGAGCGTTAGTTAAAATGCATATAGGACGGGCATTTGGCCATAACTAGAGGATCTAAAATCCCTACATAACCTGCTTGGGGATGGGCTTCCAAGAGCCCAGAGAACTAGCCAGGGTGTGGACATTCCTGGCTGGACTACTGTGGGGTTGGGAGGAGTCCTTTCCATGGGTCATGCAGTAAGAGCTGTCCATACCTTTGTTTTAACTTTTACTTTCCCTTAGTATCAATACTGTGTATTGACTCCGAGGCAGAAGAGCGGTAAGGGTTAGGCCATGGGAGTTAAGTGACTTGCCCAGGGTCATACAGCTGGGCAGTGTCTGAGGTTTCCTTTGAACGGAGGACCTCCCGTCTCTGGGCCTGGCTAGTGAGCCATCGAGCTTGGCCCCTGCCCAGCATCTTTGAAAATGCCCACTGGATCACAGCATCATAACCGAATGAGGTGGACAAGCTCTGCCATGGGGCTAATGATCTCACGTGATGGGGAGGCCCCAAGGTTTTGCCTTTTCCTTGTTCTCTCTTCTAGGAGGAGGAGTGAGTCTGGTCCGGGCCAGCAGCGTGAGAGATCCGGAAAGAAGGCCCTGTGTCTCACCAGCCCAGAAGCAGGGGCGGAGGAACAAGGGTGGCCTTCTGGACTTGAATCTGGAGACTCATCCCAAGCTCCTCTCCTTGCCGCCCAGGAGGAGGAAGGAGGAGAAACGTGGGGAAATACTCCTCCGTGCCCCTTGGGGCATGCTGGGGAACGGACCCCCTCCCCCACTCCCCGGAGCGAAGTGGGCCGCAGCTTGTGCTGACCGGACAGGCCCGGGGCTGCCAGGGCCGCACTTCCCTTCCCTAGCGCTGCCGGGCGCCTTGTGAGGCACTGAGGCTACCAGAGAAGGGGAAAAGCACCATCCCTGCCCACCAGGAGCCCGAGTTCTACTGGTAGAGAAAACAACTCCGAACACAGGGTAAACAGTGTAATGGGGAGGAATCTGTTGTTTCCTAACCCTCACCCTCACCCTCACCCCTGTATCCGTTCCAAAGCACCAAGGGCTAGGCAATTAGGGTTAAATGACCTGCCCAAGATCACACAACTAGGGAGTGTATTTGAACCCAGGACCTCTCTTTTTATTTTGTTTTGAAAAGCCCTTACCCTCTGTTTTAGTATCAATTCTAAGACAGAAGAGTGGTAAGGACTAAGCATTGAGGGTCAAGTGACTTGCCCAGGGTCATATGGCCAGGAAGTGTCTGAGGTCAGATATTTTCGGAGGAGAGGGTCGCATAGTTAGGCCAATGTTGAGGAGGCCTCCTGTAGTAACTAAGCTGTCCTAGATGTTTCGTGTTTTCAAGAGGCTCTGTCTCCCTTTGCCGTGGTGACCCCGCTACCCTCATCCACTCCCCCAGTTACTCTTCATGCAGCTGCTTCCCACACTTAGTCTCTCTTGAGCTCCAGGCTTACATCCCCAAGTACACTAACAGGGGGCATCTCTAATGTGTGGAAACAGAATTCATTCGTTTCCCCCACACTCATCCCTCCCTCAAACTTCCCAATTTCTGTCGAGGGAACCACCCTCCTAAGAGTCCCGCAAGCTCATCCTCTCAGCCTGAAACCTCCTTCCTCCCTCCTTCAGTCCTAGAGCCACCAAACTGCCAAATCTTATCCTCGTGAGCTCCCTCATGTCTCTTCCTTCCCTCCACTTGTACGACGGCCTCCCCAAGGCAGGCCTTCACAGCCTCTTTCCCATCCAACCAGTCCAAGCTCCTGAAGGCCAGCCACAATGTCCCTTCTGACAGATGTGCTTCTGTGCCTGGAAGGGCCTGAATAAATGTTCATGGACAGTTTTTTAACACGGAGAATAGTTTTTCAGACCTAATGTCTAGAACTTACTGAAAAAAGCTAGAGACTGACCATCTCCTCAATAATCTTGAATTTCTACTCCGTTAACTATATTTATTTTGTCCTTCCTGACCTAGAGATCATTTTTCTTGGAAGGGGGAACAAAATAAAGGTGAGTGTAGCTCAGCCTTCACACTGTCATCTATCATTCCACTTACCTAAAATAGCAGCTCTAGTTCTTGGATAAGTAAAAAGAGCTCCCCTTTCCCCAATTTATCAACAACCCCAGGTCATTCGAGATTTAACTGCCCTGACAGAGTTCTTATTCTTTTGTGTTTATCCTTTGTGTCTCTGGTTCCATTCTTCAATTCACCGTTAAAAATATTTCTATATAGTCTTCATATCACCTTAATTTCCAAATCAACATATCTTCTTCTATCCAGTCATCCTTTGTAACAAAGAATGAAAGAAAAAGAAAAGTTTAAGGAAACTAATAACTGACATACATATATATGTGAGGGAGAGTGGTACATTTTTCTCATCTCTTCTTTGGAGACACATTTGATCATTATAATTACACTGAATTTTCTCCATTTTCCATTAACTGTGTTGTAGTCATTACGCATATTTTCCTTATTTTGTTCTTCATCTGTCTTCCCATGCTTCTCTGAGTTCATAATATTCATTGTTGCTCAATTATAACTAGGTATTCACCTTTCCTAGGGGCAGAAAAAGGTTCTGTAGAATCGTAGTCCTGGGGCAATACCACTTCTTTCTTCTCTGGGAGAGATTATCATGAACTCTGAGAAAAGGAAAAGGTGTGTGGGTAGGAGGAGAGAGGGTGGACTTCTACCACACTGGGGTTTTTTTTTTAAACTGGACTACTGGCAAAGACAAAGTTCAGGTTTGTTGTGGAAAAGTACAACAGTGGATAACTTCCTGACAGGAAGACAGATGTGCTAGCAGGTGCTTTGACTGGAGACAATAATGCAGGTGAGAAGGGTGGGTGGCAGGAACAAACTGAAGCTTGGCTGTTGTCACACCCCAAGATTGACACAAATTCCGTCATTTCTTTAAACTTTTTTTAATTCCCCAGTTTTCTTTTGACTACGGTTTAAGCTAGTTTTATTTCCCCCGAGACTGGTATTCTATCTACTCACATCAGCTACTTGCATGCTAGAGTGCAATGGAAGATTCCAGTGACTACATACATACTATTGCTACATACAGAAATAAAAAGACGCGAGGTTTAAACTCCTTATCCAAAAATTGTAGGGTTTCCCTTTTTATACCTGAAAGCTTATTGGCCAACTAATGTAAGAAATTTATGGTGCCTTATACAGATGCCTAAATAACAGAGATAGAGGGGCCATATGACTCAAGCCCACACACTCTAAGCTAATGAAGAGCCAGATTCAAGTGGTTTGGTGGTGAGACGTCTCAATAAAAGTCTGGGGCAGAGTAGAGAAACGAACCAAAGGAAGGCCTTACCTCCTGCATGCCATTTGGAGGAGAAAGGTATGGTTTGAAAAGAGCTAGTCCTGCCTTCATCCCTTAAGGGAACAGAGTGAAACTCAAAAAGAAATTAATCCCTTCTGGCCACATACTGACTTGGAAAACCATAAATTAACATCACCTATGTTGTGTTTTTGTTAATTTTGTTAAAGCTTTCCTAATTACATTTTAATCTGGTTCAGGTCACCCTCTGGAATGTTGTGGGCTGGAGTTTGAGAATTCTCTCTTAAGGTGTGTTGGGGATGGTGTGTAGAGGGAGACAAAGAAAGAGACTTTTTATTTAACTTTTTATTCTTTGACATTCATGAACCACAATTTGTTTAATCATTCTCCCAAATGATGGTCACCTACTTTTGTTCCCAGTTCTTTGCTACCACAAAAAAGTACTACAAATATGTATATGGAACCTTGAGAAAGACTGCTTTTTCCCTACTAATACCTTCACTGATTTAATGTATGAATGATTCTCATCAAAATTTTGTCTACATGAGAGTAGGCAGACTGGTTAGTAGCTGCTGTTTCTTTTGAGTTTCATTTTTCTGATGAGTATGGTCTGAGTTTTTGGGGCACACTTTTTTGTACCTTCCATTTTTTTAAATACCTTGTACATCAATCCTTCAAAATTCTCATACTACCTTGTACTTGGTCAAATCTGGCTGCTCTTCCTAGCTTTGAAAAGTTTTCTTCCCCCCATTTCTATCTTCCTACCATAGGGCTGTGATGATTGGGTCAAAGTATGGTGCTTCAGTTATTCTTGAAGTGAAAAGTTCCTTATGATGAGCTTCCCAGAGCTTTTCCACTTTTTTTTCTCTTGGGATGACTTGGCTGGATCTCCTATCAAAATTTTCTTTAACTTTTTTCCCTTTCATTGATTTTGTTTTAGGAGATGATACTGCTTATGTTTCGTCATCATCCTTCATAAGATTTTATAAAATTAATATTCAGAGCCTTTGCTTGTCATCTCTCTCCCACTTGCAAACAAGTCAAATGTTTGCTTCCAAAGGCACTTTCTCAGCTTTTTGGGTCTTGTGGAAATAGTTTTATACTGGTCAAACTTCTCTATTAAAAAAAATTAAAAAGATTTGTTTTTTCTGTTGTATATCTCTGATTTTTCATTGTCAAATACTTGTTTAGTTCAGTAATGACTTGATTTGATACTATGACAAATCTTTTTATTCTCCGTGCTTTTTATTTATTCTCTTTGTTCTGAGTGTGCACATACAGTGGGGTCAACAATAACATCCACATTACTAACAAGTGTTTTATCTGCTAAACTATAACCTGTTTCATCTTTTGAGATGTTATTTGGTTTCTTTCATTGCTTATCCCCCTTTTGAAGGTTGAAATTTGCTATTTCAATTTCCTTTGTTCTAAACATTTTTAGTTGTATTTTCCCTCCTTCAACATAAGAACGTTGGGATTTGTCTTCTTGCACCCTGTGCCAAAGTAGCACAATGCTTTCTACAAAGTAGGTGCTTAATATTATTGGATCATCAAGACAAATCATAAATTTCTCAAGTGCTCTGATGACATAAATAGAACTCTAGCAGATGTTAGACCTAGTTATGCTAATTAAACAATTGGGGAAACTGCTTTAGAAATTGCTGTTTTAAGTTACCATCAATCTAACCCCACTGACTTTTAGTTAGTAGGGTTAGAAATGGATTTCCATCATCCTTGATCATAAAAGACCTGTTCTGTGCCCTAATTTAATGGAATGAAATTTGGACTTCTAGACAGCCCTGGATAAGAACCCTCTTCCTTTACATGTAATCTTGGTGGGGTCCAACCTTGTGGTAGTGAAAGGGAACCCAAGGTTTATCATTAAGAATCATTAAGGATAAAACATGGGCTATAAATCCCACTAACTTTTGGAACTCTGCTGAAGCTTGAAAGTTCTTGGTGGTAACATGACAAAAGCACAGAAAAATGTTTTGGCTAGACAATCAATTCAAATTCTTGTTCTCTGCCTTAAGTCATAAAAAAACAGGGCTGGAGATAAAATAGCTAGTATACCCCTTCTATTCAAATTGGAATACTCAGGTTTTGAAAATTTACTATGATTTCTTATCATAGTTGGGGTGTCAATGATGACTTAAGATGATGAACCTTTGAGCTGCTAAGCTTGGCCCACTCAATCTTTAATATTTAGCCTTTCCTTCCTATCCTGTAACTATGCAAGAATATTTCCCTAGGCTAAGGGTTCCTGATCTCTCTGACAGAGTCTGGGAGATGGAGGGTAGGGGAAGTTTACTATTTATTGCTCCATTACTTCCCGGAGTCAGTGTGTATCTCACAAAGTTCCTGATTTTAATTTTAGTTTGAGGATATGGGCAAATATATCAGCCTAAATCATTTCCATTTCACCCCTTCTCTGCTGTCTATCCTCTCATAAGGGAACAAAGTCCTACTGATGAGCTAGCTGTCTCAGCTGGGAGTCCCTAACCCATTAGGAATGGGTGGTGGACTTGCCACTTTAAAAACTCATCCACCTTCCTAAGAGGACTGCTGCTCATGGGTGACAGAATGTGTGCTGGGGGGCATTTGCCTATGTCCTTCCCCAGAGGACACTCTGGGACCTTCAGCTAAGGGGAAAGGAAGGGGCCAATTAAATTCTCGCCCGCAGTGTGCTGGCACACGCTGCCCACATTCTATGCACATCTATGATGAAAGGGATGTATATATACATATACATATGCATATGTATATGTGTATATATCCAATTGATGCTCAAGACACAGACTTAATCTAATTTTCTAAGTTGTAACAGAAGTGCCTTGATCAAAGGCAATTCATTGTAACAAGAATTTTTTTGTTGTTGTTTAAAAGATGGCATAAGCAGTCATCGCATATCAGCTCAGTCAAGTGAAGTCATAACCAGTGTCTGTATGGATGCCTGTGAGGTCGCATTAACCTTGAAATCATGGGAGGGACACCTACATAAAGCACTGGGCCTGGAGGGTGGCCTTCATCCGCATTTAGCAGTATCTCCCATTACTGAGTTCAATGCCATCTCATGTCCTATCTTAAGTGGCTGCTGGTTATATGTGCCAAATAAGCTAATGGACCTTGAGAAGCTCTGCTCTGGGCCTCAGCCCTATGATTCTATTATGCTTTTGTCAGATGGTTGGGATACCAAACCAACTTCATGTATTGTAATTACAAAAGGCCTAGACCCCTCAAAATCAACAGACTTCATTAGGCTTTAATGTATAAACAAAATGAATTTGGAAACCAGGTATCTTTAGCAGGTGGGAATGCTTCTGAATGAATGAATCCAAGAATTATCGACAGGAATAGGTTTTAAGAAACTGTTCTACAAATGGATGAATAAATCCTGAATTAATCATAAGAGTATTATAAGGGCTTTGGCCATTGGATGAAGGCAAATGGTACCAGACAGGAAACATCTTGGAACTGGTTGGAAGAATCAAACACACCCCTGAGCCTATGTATAAAAACAGAAAACAGTCCAACACTAGAAGACTCTAAGTTCAGGAGCTAAGGACTCCAAAAACCACTGAGGTTGATCTTCCATAGATTAATAGACTCCAGGTGTGGTGAGAGGCTGGTCTTCCCCACCCCAACTCTCATATTCCTTCTTTCCAGGAAACTAATGACAAGGAGTTCCATACTGATGAGAAACTTTGCCTTGGTTTTCAAAAGACACCGAAAAGCTGAGCTTCATGTCTAGGCAACTCCAACTCTTCAAAGGTATGTTCCATAGTAAATATCAGCTCTGGTGAGGCTGTCAGAAATGTCACGGGCCCAAGACGCTGCTCTGCACAAGCATGGCAGAGGAAGCCCCCTTTGTCTTCCTTTCTGCCACTCTGAAGTGAGGGATAGAGAAAAGAAGGCAAAGAGAAAAACTAATGAGCGAGATTGTATCAAGAGGAGACATTGTCACTGTGTAAGTATTATGGTCCTGCCACAACTGATACCCAATCAAGCTATTTTTGGTTTGCTAAAGTAGCTGAAGTTTTATAATGAAATTTAAAACATAAAATATTTATCAAAAAGACATTGTCTTCTATTGTATCTGCAGGATGATAAAATGAAATTCAGCCATATGGAGAATGGAAGGAAACAGCTACTTCATGACTATTCTTCAAACAAAAATCTACCACTTCCAATGAGATCTGTGGAAATTAACCATGGTTATATAATCTAGGATTGAATCATAGTTTGGGGACTAAGTAGAACCATGGACTGTGGGCAGGATTGGGGAGTCAAGAAGACCTGAGTTCAAATCCAGCTTTAGACACTTACTAGCTTGGGCAACTCTCTCTGCTTCAGCATCTGCAAAATGGAAATAATAGTAGCACCTACCTTCTGGTGATTGTTGTTGGAATAAAATGAGTCTATTATTATTGTTCTTTTTAATAGTGACAATAACTAGCATTTATATGCTTTAAGATTTTAAAAGAGATAAACATTATTTCATTTGATCCTTGTAACAACCTTGTAAAAAGTAGGTGCTATTATCCCAATTTTAAAGATAAGGAAAATGTGGCTGAGTTAGGCTTGCCTATAGTCAGCCAATAAGTGTCTGAAATGAGATCTGAATGCAACTATTCCTGACTCCTTTATCCAGTCCTCTATCCACTATGCCACTTAGCTGCCCTTTTGCAAACCATAAAGAACTATATAAATGTTACCTATTATTATTTTATTGCTTCAACTCCTTCTCACCAGCACTTCCTTCAGATTAAAGATGACCTGCTGAATAGGCACCAGAACCAGCCCCTCAGTATACACTACTCAGTATAAACTCTTAAAAATAAAAGGAGACTTTCTTAAATCAGAGGATAAAGAGCCAAAGAAGACTTCAGATGTTCTCACCATCCATTTCTCAATTTAACAATGATGTCAGAGCAATTCAGATGATCAAAGACTGGTCCATAGTACCTTTGCTTTGATTCAATGAAACTTTTCAAACCACAATAACCTATAGTGGTCCTTGGCAGTCTCTGAATATCTGAATGACACTCAAAATCTAGCATTTATGTGTATGACTTTACATGTTTCTTTTATGTTTGAGTTTTCTCCCAATATCATGGGCTTTGAATAACTTTTTTTTTCTTGTCTGTTAAAATTCTTTCTCTTGTGTATCTCCCCACCCCACCCCAACCACCTATTTAGCACAGTAGTACGCATATAGCTGAAAAAAGTATATTATTAAATCAAATTGGGTCCAATGTCAAAAGCAGCTATCCAGACCTACGTACATAAGTGATGGGAAGTTTCTTCATGGTGAGGATAGACTCTGCAGGGATAATGTTATTGCACTGCCTCACATAGCAAAGTACATCTCCACTTTTTAAGACATTTCTGGTTAGTTCTGCTTGAAAGTAGTACTCCTGGAAAAGACAAAGATATTAAGAGTAATACCGATGCCATCTTCCACCCCTGAAGTAGTCTTAAAAGAACTTCAAGCATTTTATAGACAGCACCATATCAGCTCCCCCAATAGCTCTTGCTGGAGAAGTTGGGTGTCCTCATCCCACTTCTAAATCATTAAGGAAACTGATCTGACTGATCCATCTATGAATTATCTGGGCCTTTGGCTTCTCTGCCTCTTTCCCCATAACTCTTTAAACATCTACAGGATTAGGGATAAAAGGATTAAGGATAAGAAACAGACACTATAGATCAGTGATTCCACATCAGTGGGGAATTCTAGTAAAAGGAAACTCCTACCAATGTATGTTAGAGCTTTCTCAGCAATGTATAATCTCAGAGAGACGCCTAGAGCAATTCTTGAAAATTTTTTGTTCATGTGCCTCTATCTGTAAGAACTTTTTGAGCATGCAAGCCCAATGAGTATATATTTGTTTATAAAAACACTAATAATCATACACATTATAGCATTTAAAACAACAAAATAAGTTTTAAAATGAGATGAGATAAAGATGAAGTAAATAGGGAGCTACCAGAGTTTACTAAGAGGAATGACCATCAAACTTGTACTCAAAGAAAAAAAGAGCTTTTTGGGAGCTATATAGAGATAAAATATTTGAGGCAGAGAGAATAATTGGGACATTATTGCAATAGTCTGGGAGAGAAATTATGAGAACTTGAACTTGAGTGGTAGCTGCATGAATAGAAAGATGGGAAAAGATATGAGATCTGTGGAGGTAGAACTAGTAAACTAGATCAAACAACTGATTTAATATGTGGGGTGAGTGAAAGTGGAAGAATTAAAGATGGCACCAAGGATATAAGAGTGACTAGTAGATTGATGGTGCCCTCAACAATAAAGATATTTCAAAGAAGGGTGGGTTTGGGGCAGGGTGGAGAAAATAATATAATTTCTGTAATTCAGATCATAATCTACACATTCCTACTCACTTAGAATAAAGCACTATATCCAACCCAGCAGCTAGATAGCATAGTTGATAGTGTTGCATCTAGAGTCAAGAAGACCTGAATTCAAATACAACCTCAGATACTTATTAGCTGTGTGACCCTAGGCAAGTCACTTCACATTCTTTTGTTTCAGTTTCCTCAACTGTAAAATGAACCATACAAGGAAATGGCAAACTATTCAGTGTTTTTACCAAAAAAAACCCCAAAGGGGGTCACCAAGACTCAGACATGACTCAAAAAATGGCTAAACAACAATTTATGCTGACATATAATCTGGGAAAAAAAAAAGAAATGAAAAGGAGAAAAAAGGAGACTCCTTTCCCCTTAGCACAGAGCTCACTTTTAGAAGGTACGTGCTATAACCACTGGTGATTTGGGGAATAGAAGAAAGATTTCCCCAATGGTTCCACTGCATGCTGCAAGTAGGGTTATGAAACACTAAGTGGCCAGAACTTGCTCACCAAAAGAAGAGAGCAGGAAGAGATTAAAGGAAAATAGAGTCATGTTGAGACTGACTAACAGAGCAAGGGTGAGATGCAATACACCTTCCTACTCTTTATGCTGACCCTTTCCCCAACACTCCCCAAACCCCACTTTGGAATTCATTGGCTTAGAGCAATGAAAAGCAAAATGACTTGCCAAGAGACACAGAGTCTGCATGTGTAAGAGATAGGACAGAAGGGGTAAAATTTAACTCCAGTAGAAAAGCTTAATGAGGGAATGTATTAAATCTATGAATTGTAATGAGTTTGGGATTATTAATATATTTTCTCAGCTCATGCTTTCTAATTTCCATGACAAATACTAATGATAGTGCATATTTATAAAATGGTTAATGGTTACTGATTGTACTACATATATTATTTCATAATTCTCAAAATAATCATATGAGGTAGAAGGTAAAGACAATTTTTATCCTTGTTTTACAGATGAGGATTGTATAGTTAACTAGAATCACCACAACTAAAAGCCAGAAACTCTATGCTCTGCTCTCAGTTCTGTCACTCACTGAAAACGAGTCAAAACAAAAGCCTTAGTTTCATCTGTCAAATTGAGGATAATAATTACAATGTGCCTACTTGGCAATGTTGTTAAAAGAATGAAATTATTATATGATGAATATTTAACATTCACCACTATAAAAATGCAAGGTAACTATGACTCCAACTCTAGTAACACTCTCTCTCTCTCTCTCTCTCTCTCTCTCTCTCTCTCTCTCTCT
>NC_058134.1:210565828-210678449 GCF_016433145.1 Gracilinanus agilis | reverse complement strand
CTCTCTCTCTCTCTCTCTCTCTCTCTCTCTCTCTATATATATATATATATATATATATATATATATATATACACACCATATAAATATATCTCCTATTAACTAACTATAACTATTGAGGGGTGAATATAACTACTTCAATTCAACAAGCATTTATCAAGTCTGTACTATGTGCCAGGCATTGTTCTAAAAGCTGGGGATACAAAAACAAAAATTTAGCAGTGCTAGCCCAAGATGGGCTTGTATTCTACTAATAAATTTCTTCTTCTCTCTGGGGCTCATGTTATTCCATCTATAAAATGAAGGTGTTAGGGGCAGCTGGGTGGCTCAGTGGATTGAGAGTCAGGCCTAGAGACAAGAGGTCCTAGGTTCAAATCCGGCCTCAGATACTTCCCAGCTGTGTGACCCTGGGCAAGTCACTTGACCCCCAATGCCCACCCTTACCACTCTTCCACCTAGGAGCCAATACACAGAAGTTAAGGGTTTAAAAAAACAAAACAAAACAAACAAACAAATAAAATGAAGGTGTTAGGCTCGGATGATTTTGAGGACCATTCCAGGTTAAATCAGTAGACAGATATAATCCTCATTCTCATCCTCCCTTTCCCAGTGTCCTAGATAACTGGGCTTCACCCCTGAGGCACTAGGCTGATAGCTTTTATCCTTAACTTGTCCAAACCCAGGTTTCCATGACACTTTCCAACCATTTTCATACCAAATGCAAATAAGCCTCTTCACCTATTTTCAGCTCTCTCCTCTTGCGTGTTATCTCCTATAAGAATGTCAACTCCAGGAGGATAAAATGTACTTGCTTGTATTTGTAGCCCCAGCACATAACACAGTTCCTGGCACAAAGTAAATGTTTAATCTATCTATCTATCTATCTATCTATCTATCTATCTATCTATCTATCTATCTATCTATCTATCTATCTATCATTCTTCCTTGGTTACCATGGCTGTAGGCATGTACCCTTTTTACTTGGTTTTTTCCCCAGTTGGTTTCCAACCATCCTCTCTGTAAACATGGAAGGGAAATTATATGGATAAATGGATAGTGCTACTCTTGGCAACTTTCACTAGTCTATAAAAATTTCAGTCCTACATATTAAAGGGAAGTGGCTATCAGTGACAAAATTAACTGATTCTAGAGCATTTGAAACTTCTACCTTCTTTCAGCAGCTATTCACAAGTGCTACACAAAGTCAAAGCCTGTTTTAACCAGGATAGCTGGAAAAGGAGCATGTTTACTTGTGAGAGAGAAAGACGATTTTTAAGGACTGAAAGGCAGTGATTATCCTTAGGATATCCTTTTCTTTCAAGTTTCAGTTTCTAGCCTAAGTCTCTTTGGTTCAGGGAAAAGAGAACTGGGCAGTTTTTACAGTTCTAGCTGTCTGACATTTAATCTCTCTACACATATGGGGTATATGGGGAAAGCCAAAAGCTCAAAGGAACCCAGGAAAAGCAGGAAGGAGAAATAATGAAATATAAAGGATATGTCAGAACACTATGGGAAAGAGACAGCTATTGAGTATTAGAGAACGAGGACCGAATAGTCCACTTGGACATTCTAGCCAGTCACAAGTAACCAGCTGAACTTTTAATTCAGCCCCACACAAAATATATTCATTCCACTTACAGAAGTCTTTCTTGACAATGGCAACTGCTTCTTCAAAAGCAACGTAGAAAAATGGGGAGATAAAGTGTGTATAAAGAAAATTTATAGAGAAATTGGTTTTACCTGATTTTCTTTTTCAAATAAATAGAATATGCAAAGGAGGAAATATCAACAACTATAGCAAAACTGGGAGAATAAGCTATCCCAGGCAAAAAAAATAGAAAAAGTATGGGCATTCTATTGTATAATCAGCCTCAGAGCCACTGGTAGGTTCAGAACTCCACCTTTCTGCCCTTTTCCATTAGATCTTAGCCAAGATACAGAGGTCTTGCCCTGCAGTCTAGAGTTTATTAATCTGGTATATCACTTTAATCTCCCCAAATTCAGTTTTTACAATAAATTTCCAGGCCTTTGACAATGTGACTATATATCCCAGGTCTCATCTGATGGAAAAGTCAAACTCTGTCAGATCATCTATCTATCATCTCTCTTACCCCAGCCAGAGTTAAAATGTTCTCCAATGACTTGGTCATGATGAGACATTTCTTGGCACGAGTCACTGCAACATAGAGCAAATTCCATTCCTCATCGGGAAATGATTCTAGAGAAGGTAGGTGGATCAAGAAAAGAGGAGAAAGTTACTTAAAAGAAAAAATTAAATAACTGACAAAAATATAGTCATACTTAGATCTTCTTTAGCCCCTCCTATTATTCCTTATGTGACAAGTGATGTTTTAGTGCTTAAAAGCCTCAAAATCATTTTCCTCACAAAAACCTTCTCTCCAACAAAAAAGTAAGGCGATCATGAGAAAACATTGTCTACCTGTTACAATCATTTTTATAGTTTACATGGAAAAGTTGTGACATTCTTACCAATTCTGAAGTGAGGAAGCTGAGGAAAGTTATGCCTGCCACAAGGAACTTTTACAAAATCATCCAAAATCTGAACTGTGTCAAACTCCAAGCCTTTGGCTTTGTGAACAGTGCCCAAAACATATTCTAGAACAAGAAAAAGGTAGAACATAGTGAAATGGGACTTGAAATGGAAGGGGGGGGAGAGGGGAATATATATATATATATGTATATATATATATAATATATATACTCTGTCCCCATTGCCAAATCTTTGACCATACTTTCCTAGCAATTATCTAGGTTTGAGGGGTGGGTAAAGAACAAGGGTAAAATAGAAGGACCAAAGAAGCTGGCAGTATTAAGTTGGTAATATTCTTGGAAGCTGAGAATAACACTGTGACTGCACCCATTATGTCAAGCATTGCCATGACATCAATGGAGCTGCTAAGCTGGCAACAAGTTCACCTTAGGAATACTGCAAAAATATGGTGATGAGAGGGCAGCTGGGTGGCTCAGTGGATTAGGAGCCAGACCCAGAGATGGGAGGTCCTGGGTTCAAATCTGGCCTCAAACACTTCCTAGCTGTGTGACCCTGGGCAAGTCACTTAACCCCCATTTGCCTAGCCCTTACCACTCTTCTGCCTTGGAACCAACACACAGTATGGATTCCAAGACGAAAGGTAAGGGTTTAAAAAAGTATATATATATATATGAGGGGGCAGCTAGGTAGTTCAGTGGGTTGAGAGCCAGGCCTGGAGACGGGAGGTCTGAGGTTCAAATCTGACCTCAGCCACTTCCCAGCTGTGTGACCCTGGCAAGTCACTTGACCCCCATTGCCTACTCCTATGACTCCAAGATGGAAGGTAAGGGTTTAAAAAAAAAATTTATATATATGGTGATGAGTCTTACAGAATGTAATTAGGGAAAAGAGAGCCTATTTTCCCTTACCTGCAAACCCTACATCATTTACATGGCACTTCTCTATCCTCTTCACCAGTTCTGGGATCCTGACATTATATTTTTCAACCACTGCAATCTTTGCCATGAGTTCCTTGTCTTCAGCAGCAACGGCATACCTTTTTAAGCCACCATAGCCATCTTTGTGCACCCACCTCCTGATGAATCTGTCCTTGATGGTAAGGTTTTCTAAAGAAAATACACATATACTGAAATGAACAAGATTATTATAAAACTTAAGTGGCTACATATTCCATCCTTAAAAGTCCTATTCTAATGTCACAATGTGGCAAGAAGTGACCTTGAGTTCTCAAAGGCTTTGGCCATAGCTAGAAAAGCTTCAAAGCAGGGAATGCTTTGGAAGAAGCAGTCTCTCAAATACATTAAATTTCCTCATCATGAAGCTATCTACAAGTTATGGATTCTTCTGTCATGACAACTCAAGAAGCAAAGAAAAATATAAAATAGCCCTAAGTCCTAGGTAGTAGAGGGGAAGAAGGGGTTAAGAATCATAGTGTTTCAGACCATTTGTTAATAGTAATTAAACAGTTGTTACTCAGTCCTGCTTTAAATAAATAAAACAAAGTTAAAAAAAAGATTGTCCCACTAAATGGGAGGATATTTCACAGGTCCTCCTGAGAAAGGCAAATAAAGGGGAAAGGGAGGAAAGGTAGAAGGAATAAGCACTTATTTAGTGCTTATAATGTCCCAGGTACTGCTAAACACATTATCTCATTTGATCCTCACAATAACCCTGATAGGTAGATGCTATTATCATCCCATTATACCACAAAGGAAACTGAGGCAGACAGGTTAAGTGACTTGCCCAAGGTTACACAATTAGGACACATCTGAGGCTGGATTTGAACTCAGTTCTTTCTGACTACAAGCCCAGCACTTTATCCACTGTATCACCTAGAATTGGAGAAGTTCATCACATGCTCAAAGATAATGAGAAATAACTTTTCATGGAACACAAAGTCTTTCTGAATTACAGTACTTGTGATATATTTGTAAAAAAATGAAAAAGCACTGTAAAGATAATTACTACTTATATGCCATGGTTGCAGATGACAAGGAGATAAAGAATGAAAATATAATAAGCCCTTTCAAGTTAAACTGTAATTCTTGGCAATAACTTCACTAAAATGGCCCACACCTACAGAAAATATCAAGAAAGATTAGAAAATATAGTTGGGGAGGGGGTGTAGGGTAGGATCAGATCCAAGAGGCCAAATATTAATAGATTATACAGAACACCTATATATTGGGAGTACTTTCTTTAAGATCTGGAGGTAATGGACTTGGCAAACACCAAATTATATCACACACACACACAAAAAAAACAACCCTGAAATTGGTTGCACTTCAGCAGACAGAAAATCACTGCTTATCAATATGGGAGTCCTTTTCAAACGAACTATCTGTGCACAGTTTATCAATTTGTTAGCATAGAGACAAAAACTGATACCAAGTATAAGAAGAATGAGAAGATATGGCATGCAAATTTTAAACAAACTTACACCCAAAAATGGAAAATGAAAAAACCAAATATTACCACTATTTCCTAAAAAAGATTATAGAACTCAGTCTCCACAATCAAGAGAAAAGCCCAGCACCATGTTAGCTAATCTATCAATAAAAAGGGCTTGTTAAATGTATACTATGAGTCTGGCAAGAGGAAAGGTCACAACATGTACAAATATGAGTTGTTACAAGACACATGTAAAGTAAACACAGGTAATTCTGTGTTGATGAAACTCAGCAAAGTTCTCATGAAAAAGTGGCACTGAAGCTGAGTTTTGAAGGAAGCTGTGCATTCTGAGAAGTGGAGAGGAGGAAAGAGAGCAATTTGGGAGATAGCAAGGGAGTGGCATGGGAGGGGGCAGCTTGTACAAAAGGAAAAGAACATGTAATAAAGCTGCAAAGACATGTTATGGTCAAGTTGTGATGGGCATAAAAGGACAGAAGAGTTGGTTATTTGATTCAAAAGGTAATAAAGTGTTTTTTGAACAAGGGAGCAGCACAATATTTGTTCTTTGGGAATATTACTTTGGTAGTTGAACTACTACTACTACATGGACTGGGGAAGGGAGACACTTATGGTAGAAAGAACAATTAGGAAGAGTTCAGAAAAGAACTATACTTGTATATGTGAAGAGAAAATCAATATAAGAGAAGCTAAGGTAGAATTAATAATAATTGACAAGTGATTAAATCTAACAGGGTGAGAGAAAGAGAAAGGACTCTCGCATGATTCACTTGCTAACCTGTATGACTGAAAGATGGCAGTGATCTTGAAGGCAATAGCAAAGTTAAGAAGAAGACAGCATAGAGAGAAATAGAAGTTACATAATTTTAAGGAAATTGAGAGACTGATTCTCAGGAGAGCTGAAAGAGATATGAATACGAAACACATGAGAGGAAAAAAAAACCCTATCTGTTAATACTGAAAAAAGGTGATTGAGAAAACAGAAAATTATTAATCCATTGCCTACTTTCCCGTCACCATAACATAATTAAGAGAACAATAAATACTTGTGTTCTAAGTGGCCATTTTCTAGTCACTATGCTACCCAGAAAACATTCTATGTCTATTCAGATCTACAAAAATTGAAAAGGATTTACTCAAGGATGTCATTTTCTAAAGACAAGGCATTTATATTTGACTTTAGTCACTTCACCCTTCTAGTCACCTTTCCCTGTAACTAGTCTAGCTTATCTATTAATCCCTTTTAATATAATGCATAAATCACTGAAAAGGCCCACGTGATCACAAACTTAGATACTATGATTTGACCAGGACAAAATATCACATCACTATTACCCTTCCTTATTCTGAACATTAATGTATTCATTTGGTCTAAAAACCCACTGGTCAGAAGTCAAATAAAAGGGGAAAGGTTCCATATGTACAAAAATGTTTACAGCAATTCTTTTGGTAGCTGCAAAGACTGGAAACTAACAGGGTATCAGTCACTGGGAGAATAGCTGAACAAGTTGTGATATATGAATGCAATGGAATACTTTCGTATCCTAAGAAATGACAAAATGGGTAAGTTTTGGAGAAACCCGAGCCATATATAAGCTAATGCAGAACAGAGCTGAGTAGACCGGGAACATGTATAGAAACAATTAACACTAGGAGGCAGAGCCAAGATGGCAAAGCAGTGGGGAGCGATAAAGCTGAGCTCCCCTCCACAAACTTACCCAAACAGATCTGGTCAAAAGGAAGAATATTATACACAAAGCAAGCGCACGCGCGCACACACACACACACACAGCTGGGCAAAGACACACATTGCACTCTACAGGGAAATCAAGAGGTGGGAAAATGGAGAAAGCGGCAAGTGTGAAATCAGAGCAAGGAGGGACGGAGCTAGGTGGGGTCAGTGGATATAGAGCCAGGGCTAGAGACAGGAGATCCTAGAGGTTCAAATCTGGCCTCAGACACTTCCTAGTTGTGTGACCCTGGGCAAGTCACTTAACCCCCATTGCCTAGCCCTTACCACTCTTCTGCCTTGGAATCAATATATAGTATTAATTCTAAGACAGAGGTAAGTGTTTTAAAAAATTTTTGTTTTAATTAGCCAAGATCTGACGTTTTGCCATCCTGTTTCAATCCCCAGTTCCTCAACTGAGAACACAAGAAAAACAAAATTTATTAGAAATATGTATTGTCAATTTAAAAAAATTCCACATTGGCCATGAAAATGAAAATATTTGTCTCATTCTGTATTCTGAATCCTTCATTTCTCTATCTGGAGATGGGTAGTACGTTTCATCATTAGTCTTCTGGAATGCTAACCATTGGACTGAGTTCAGTGCAAGATTATTTCATAATATTCTGTTCATCTATTCTCTAACTCATGGGTCTCTCCTATGATTTTCATTCTTTGTCACCACAAAGAAAGCCTTATTATTTATATTATATCCTTGGAGTTTGTTTTATTTAGGACTAATCACTCCTTAAATTACCTTCCTCTACTTTTCTTTCCTCCCTCCCTAACTCCTGTTTTAGAATCAATATTAAGTATCAGTACCAAGGCAGACAAGTGGTTTGGGCTGCGCAATTGGGGCCAGGTAATTAAGTGACTTGCCCAGTGTCACAAAGCCCGGAAGTGTCTGGGGCCAGACTTGAATCTAGCTAGGACCTCCTATCTCTAGGCCTGGCTCTCAATCCACTGAGCTACCCAGTGGCCCCCTTAAGGTTGTTTTGATGTATATTTCTCTTATTAGTGATCTGGAGTATTCTTTCATGTGCTTGTTAATAGCTTGCAATTCTTTTGAAAATGTCTGTTCACATCCTTTGAACACTTCTGTTTTTGGGGAATAGTGCTTTTACTCATAGCTGAAAAAGTAATATCCTAATTTTTGTTGTTGTCGTTTGGTAATTTTTCAGTTGTATCCAACTCTTCATGATCCTATTTGGGGTTTTCTTGGCAAAGATACTGGAATGGTTTGCCATTCCTTTTTCCAGCTCATTTTATAGATGAGGAAACTGAGGCAAACAGGGTTGAGTGACTCGCCCAGAATCACTAGTTGATGTTTAAAGCTAGATTTGGACTCAAGAAGAAGAGTCTTCCTGACTCCCAGACCAACCCTGACCTAGCAGCTCCAATTGTTTTAATAGTATGTTTTTTAAATCAATATTAAGATATTTCCATTTAGAATGTATTGTGGAATGTGGGACAGAGTACTGATCAAAACTGAATTTCTTCCAGACTCCTTTCTAGTATTCCTAACAGTTTTTGTCCAAAAAAAAAAAAAAAAAAAAAAAGTTCTTGTCTAAGTAATTTATGTTTATTGGTTTATCAAACACTCTCTAATTTTCAAACAATAACAAATACTTGACACCTGCTGTTTTATAATACTTTGAGGTTGGGGGAAATTCTATTTTCCCTCACACTTTTTTTCATTATTTGTCTTGAGAGGCTAGATTTTTTTAAATGTTCCAAATGAATTTTATTATTTTATAAAGTACTCTTTTGATAATTTTAATAGTGTAACATTAAAAGCAAAGATGAATTTTCATAGTATTGATTTTTTATTATAGTAGCACAATACAGCCCAAGAACACTGAATATTCCACCAGGTATTTTAAATTTTATTTCTTTTTGCAGCACTTTGTATTTGAGTCCATTTAAATCTTTTGGTTATTTTGGTAGACTGATTGCAATATGCCTTAAGCATTTTTTAATTACTTAGAATGAGATTCCCTTCCTCTTTTCTGCCTTTGAATTTTGTTATTATATAGGCAATACAACTAATTTCTGAAGGATTATGTTATAGCCTGGAATTTTGTTAAAACTATTGTCTCAATTAGTATCTTTTCTAATTCTTCCTTCATCTGTAAGAAGTAACAGTTTTATCTCTTCTTTCCCTATCTTTATATTTTAAGTTTCCTTTTCTTATCTTATTGCTGTTGCTAGCATTTCTAGAACTATATCAAATAATTTTGGGGAGAATGAGTGTCTCTCATTCATTCCCAAATTTATTAGAAAAGGTTTAAATATATATTCATTTCATAAGATACTTACTTAAGGTTAAATTTAGACTGATGCTTTTTATGATGTAAAAGGAGTGTCTCTCTACCTTCCAAGGTTTTTAGCATAAGTGAGGCTTGTACTTTGTCAAAAGGCTTTTTTTCTACATCTACTGAGATATTCATATAGTTTTGTTTTTTTAATGATTATATTATTCTTCAAATATTAAACCATCTTTACATCTTTAGTATACATCTTGCTGGCTTTTAATGAATGTTCGGCTTTTTAAAAACCCTTACTTTCCGGGGGCAGCTGGGTAGCTCAGTGGATTGAGAGTCAGGCCTAGAGACAGGAGGTCCTAGGTTCCAATCCGGCCTCAGACACTTCCCAGCTGTGTGACCCTGGGCAAGTCACTTGACCCCCATTGCCTACCCTTACCACTCTTCCACCTATAAGTCAATACACAGAAGTTAAGGGTTTAAAATTAAAAAAAAAAAACCCTTACTTTCCATCTTAGAATCAATACTGTGTATTGGTTCTAAAGCAGAAGACTGGTAAGGGCTAGGCAGTGGGGTTAAGTGACTTGTCCAGAGTTGAACAGCTAGGAAGTGTCTGAGGCCAGATTAGAACCCAGGAGTTTCCATCCTGGCTCTCAAACCACTGAGCTACCCAGCTTAATGAATGTTTTGCTGGATAAATTGCTATAGACTTTTGGACATGATTTTGATTAAAATTTGAATCAATATTCATTAATATTATTGGCCTATAGTTCCTCTGTTTCTTTCTTTCTCTGGTTTAAATATTAGGACTATATCTCATAAAAAGTTTTTGGTATTTGTGAAGTATAAGTACCCAATTAATCATTCTTTTAAGAGTTTGAAAGGATTCTGTGAACCCATCAGGAAGAATATTATTCATTGGTAATTCCTTTTGGAAGTAGCTAGGTGGCTTAGTGAATACAATGCCAGTATGGACACAGACTCATCATCTTGAATTTAAATCTGCCCTCACACTATTATTAGCTGTGTGATCCCGGGCAAGTCATTTAATCCTGTTTGTGTCAGTTTCCTCATCTGTAAAATAAACTAGAGAAGGAAACGGCAAACCACTCTAGTATCTCTGCCAAGAAAATCCCACATCGGGACAGAATGAGTCAGATATGGCTGAAACAAAAGAATAATTTCTTTTGAGGAAGTCTGTGGTACTAGGACTGTAGTCAGAAAGACTTGAATTCAACTATACCCTCAGACACTTAGTAGTTGTGTGACCCTGAGCAAGTCACTTACCATGTTTGCCTCAGTTTCCTCAAGTATAAAATGGAGATAATAATAGTACCCATCGCGCAGAACTGTCATTAAGGTAAAATGAGATTATTTGTAGAGACTGCTTATTTAAGCAGTGTTTGTCACACTGAAGGAGCTATAATAAATGCTTACTTCCATCTATTTCTTATTCTGAGCCTGGCTAATTTAAAATCTCTATTAAGTTTTCTGTCAGTTTAGGTGTTTTATAATTTTGAGAATGGTTTTGTATTTCTTTTGTGTTCTCAGTTTGTTAGCAAAAACTTTTACACAGTAGGCTTAAATTATTTTTATTTCTTCTAGTTTTATTAAAATTTCACTTTGCTTATTTGCTACTGTGTTGATTTTGCTCTCCAACCTCTTTTTAAATAATATTAGCTAAAAGGTTTATCAATTTTTGAGACCTTTTAAAGAATGAGTTTTTTAAAAATTATTTATAGGTTTTTCAAAGTTTTCAGTTTATTTATCCTCTAATTTTTATATCTCCTTTTTTATGTTGGCTTTCTTCTTAAAAAATGCAAATTCAGGGGGCAGCTGGATGGCTCAGTGGATTGAGAGCCAGGCCTGGAGACAGGAGGTCTTAGGTTCAAATCTGACCGAAGACACTTCCTAGCTGTGTGACCCTGAGCAAGTCATTTAACCCCCATTGCCTAGCCCTATAACAAATAAAAAATGAATATAGAAAGATATATATATATATATGTATATATAAAGATATTAGGGTTTAAAAAAATGCAAATTCAGTTGATTTTTTTCATTTTTTATTAATGTATATTTATAGCAATAGTATTTTCCCCATTACGACTGGTTTATTTATATCCTAGATTTTGGCATATTGTGTTTTATCCATTTGCTTTTATATCATTAATTGTTTCTAAAATTTCTATAATTTGAACCCATTATTTTGAATTTCATTTTTAAGTCTTCATTTGAATCTGTGACTTTTGTTTGTGGTTCCTGAACTGATCACTAATTTAAAGGATGTATTTACTATTTCTGCCTTTTTACATTTGTTTGCATTATCTCTGTGCCCAAATATAATGTCAAGTTTTGTTACATTCCATCTGGTGATAAAAAATAATGTATATTCTTCCGTAGCCACATTTAGAAGATGCCATGGTTTTTAGCTCTAGTTTTTTCAGTTAATTTATTTGGTCCTACATTTTTCTTTTTGTTTATCTTTCTATTAAACTTCAGCAATCAGTAAAGTTGATGGAGAACTCAGATAAAGATGCCGGAGGCAAAGGGGCTACAAAGTCTATATAGCACTCTGATGTGAAAAAAGAGGAGACCCTTAAGATCCAGTGCTCTGATCCTCAAAGATCCTGGGGGTCAAACTCTAGAAGGTTGAGGTCACAAGAGGAACTTAAATGTCATCACCACACAGAGATGACAACCTCAACCACATATGTAATAGAAAGTAGAGCCTGGCCCTAATACTAAGCCTCAATTCAAGAACTAAGGCTGAAGAATTGAACAAATTGAAGATATAAAACACAAAAGACTAAGTATGAATTTCTTCATTAGAAAGAATAGAATAGGTAATAGAATATTCGGTGCTTGTTGAGTGCTAGAAGGATTTATTATTTATGTTTTAGGTACTGTGCTATACTTCTGAGATACAAAGAAAAGCAAAAGCAACACACTGGCCTTCAAGGCGCTCACATTCTCATGGGGGAGACAACAGGTAAATTCAAGATATATTCAGGGTAAATGGAAGGCAATCTCAGAAGGAAAGTACAAGAAGGGAATAACTAGGGAAAAGTTTCTTGCAAAAGGTGGGATTTGAGCTGAGCTTCAGGAAGCCATGAAGTATTCAAGGTATGGGGAAAGTAAAATGTACGATGCCTAGAAAGTAGGAAAGGGCCAAGAAGTGGGTAGTTTCAAGGGCCCAACAGAAGATTTTATACTAGATGCTGGAAGCAATAGGGATGACTATATTTACTGAGTAGGGGGGAACATGATCAAACCTGTGCTAATTTAGAAAGATCACTTTGGCAATGGAGTACAGAGAGTCTTTAGATAGGGAGACCAAACAGAAGGCTGTTGCAATAGTAGAGGCATGAAGCGATGAAGATCTACACCAGGGTGATAGCTCTGAGAGAAGAAAAGGTCCAAAGAAATGCAAAAATCCAACCTAAAAGGGAAGGGTTACTAGAACAACTGTTAACAGAAGCTAAAAGAAAAAAATAAGATTTTTCACAATGTGTAAAGAAAAATGGAAAAGGAAATGAAGTTAGAGACAAAAATGAAATAAAAGCTCTAGAGGAAAGAATTGAAAGGAGAATAAACTGTTTAGAACCTTGCCCAAGTAATAGAGTTCCTGAAAATCAGAATAAATCAAACAAAATCAATAACTCCATGAGACAGTAAAAAAAGTCAGAACTAAATCATAAGACTGAAAAAATACAAGAAAATATAAAATGTTTATCATCAGAAACAATGACATGAAAAATTGTTCAGAGTTCAAGGAGAAATAATTTTAAAATCACTGGATTCCCTGAAAGTCATGGTTAAAGGGGAAAAAAAGCCTAGTTACTTTATTTCAAAAAAATCACCAGTAAAAACTACTCAGATCTATTATAGAATCAGAGGGTAAAGGAAAGAAAAAATCTATCAATCACATCCTGAAAAGAAGTATCAAAAGGAAAAATTTAAGAATTATTATAATCAAAATCCAGAGTTTTATAAATCAAAGAAAAAATTCTGCAAGCAGCCAAAAAAGAAGTCAAGTACCAAGAACTACAGTGAAGATAGTAAAATACCTGGTAACTTCTACTGTAAATGAGAAGAGATCTTGGAATAAAATATTCCAAAAGGGAATTGATGCGGAGCGAAAGAAGCAGAGCCAGAAGAACACTGTACACAGAGACTGATACACTGTGGTACAATAGAATGTAACAGACTTCTGTACTAGCAGTAATGCAATGATCCAGGACAATTCTGAGGGATTTATGTAAGAGAATGCTACCCACATTCAGAGGAAGAACTGCAGGAGTGGAAACACAGAAGAAAAGCAACTGCTTGAACACATGGGTTGAAGCAGACATAATTGGGGATGTGGACTCAAAACTACCACACCAATGTAACTATCAACAATTTGGAAATAGGTCTTGATCAATGACACATGTTAAAACCAGTGGAAATGTGCATCGGCCAAGGGGCGGGGTGGGTGGGTGGGTGGGGGGGTGGTTGAAGGGAAAAGTAAGAGCATGAATCATGTAACCATGTTAACTTTTCTAAAAAATAAAAATTATTGAATGAAAAAAATATATATTCCAAAAGGCAGATGAGAAAAGCTTACAACCAAGTCAAATTTACCCTGCAAAACTGAGTTATGCAGGAGAAAATAGACCTTTAATGAAATAGAACACTTTCAAACATCTTTGATGAAAAGATCAGAACTGAGCAGAAACTCTGAAATGTAAATGTAAGTATTTTGAAACCCAGCAAGATATATTTATTTGAGCAACTATGGAAGGATTTATCTGATGATCCAGTGATAATATTTTGAAAAGAAGAAGCAAAAACTTTAATGTCTTCAAAACATGTCAAGGGAGTTAAATAAGGAAAGCAAGCATTCTAAATCAGACTTCCAAGAGATTCTAAGAGTTTTAAGAGTGGAAAGAGAAAGGGCTTGTGAAAAGGAAAGATGATTTATCCAAGATCACAAAGGCAGTAAATGACAGGGGCAGAAATTGAATCTAGGTCCTCTGACTCCAGGCCCAACACTCTTTTCTTCTGTACTATGGCTGCCTCTCATGTTTTGTTCAGAAGACCCAAAACCTGAAAGGACCCCAAGAGGTTTGTTCCAACCCCAACATTTAATTACAGATGATGAAATAACAAAAGTTTTGGCATCACACAAGAATGAAGTGGCAGAAATAGGAATAAAATTCAGAACTCCTCTTACAGCAGAGGTCATGAGGAAAAATCTGAAATAAATTATCAAATTCTTTGAAAACAGTAGTCCACGGACATCCTACTATATTTACTAAGTGTCATCAGAAATGAACAACTTTTCCTCTGAAGGAGAGCAAGTCAAGTAAGCAGACACTACACAGTGGGACAACATTCCAATCTGTTGCTCCCAATACTTACTCTGTGGAACCTGGACCAAGCAGGGTACTCACGTTTCCTCTGCTCCTCAGCTGACTGAAGAAGGACCCAAATATCAATGAATCTGTCCAATCCGAATGATTTAGTTCCCTGAAAAAGTATTTTAGAGAGATTTGAAAGTTTGAATTTTTAAAAAGTAAAACAAAGAAACTGGAACAAAGTAATTTTTCATAAACAAAGTCAAACTGTAATGGAAGCATAAAACAGTAAGCAGGTCAAACCCAAAATGGTTTATTGGGCTATTCTGTAGTTTCAGAACTTGGATCAGCCAATTTGAGTTTTCTGCTTCAACTATTCCAAGCCAAGACATCTATTCTGGACCTGTTTCTAGTGTAAAAGGAACCTAATTTTTAGGAATATATACTGGCACAATGTGTTAAGGTAAATGACTAAATTAATGCATTTGTTATTATGTGATTGGTAGAGTGCAGTGCTAGAGAAATACTATGGAATATGTCATTTTAAAAGATAAACCCCAAATAGGCAGGGCCTGGGTTCATTTAAATGTAACTAAACTCTTACTGAATCCCTATTCTATGTTCCACTACACTAGATGCTATAGATGCCCAGAAAGAAAGGTATTATATCCCTCTTCTCTCTAGACATGAACCATCATCCACTTAAGACAAAACAGCCACCTTTCTAGAATCTGGATTCAGCCTACCATACAATTAGACAAAAACATTTTGTCCTATTCTGCTTGCAAGGTAAAATACAGAATATAGTTAAGTTATCCAAAACCACTTGTAAGGCTGATTGGAGACAAAAACAAGTTGCTTCCTGTAGGAAGCATTTTATATACCCTGTAAGGTATAAAAATCCATGGTAAACTCAGTTTCAGGTGATTTTTTCTTCTGAATTTCCCCATAGATTTGATGTTCCCAAATAAAGCTTCTTCTAACCACACCTGCCACAATATCACCCTAAAGCAGTGATGGTGAACCTTTTAGAGATGGAGTGCTGAACCCCACCCCCCAGGCTGAGTGCCAGGTGTATTCCTCTGCACCCCTTACCCCAAAGAGGGGAGGGAGGAAGCACTCCCATTGGGCTACTGGGCAGAGGGGTGGGGAAAGTAAGGAATGTTCTCAGGTGCATTGAGAGGGGTAGGGAGCAGCTTTACTTGAGACCCTCTGCCTTTCTAGTAACAAACTCTGGCAGGGGATGGCACATGTGCTCACAGAGAGTGCTCTGTGTGCCATATTTGGCAGATGTGCCATAGGCTCACCACCACTGCCCTAAAGGGTTCAAAAGAAACTTATTCCATGATCTGTGTCCTCAAGAAACTTAGGAGTTCCTAGGGAAGCAACAGACATTTACATGAAATAATGAGAAAATAAAATCAGAAACTATGTAACAAAGTATTTGATTGGATGTAATCAAGTTCTATAATGTTTTTTATAGTCAGTTGGGTTATGGATAGTCAGGAAGGGAAGAAATCAACTATATTTTGCACAATTCGGTGCATGTAATGTTTAAAAATATTATTTTTATTAAGATGAACATAAAATATTACTACTTTTTATTTATACATAGCATGGCAACTTTCCTTCAGAAATTTAATCTTCCCAAATTCCCTTTGGGGAAAAAAAAAAAGATGTTGGCATTTTTTTTTTTATCCTTAACTTTTGGCTTAGTATCAATTCTAAGACAGAAGAGTGGCAAGGGCAAGGCAATCAGGACTAAGCAACTTGCCAGGATCACACAGCTAAGAAATATTTAAGGCCAAATTTGAAGCCAGATTTCCTGACCCCAGACGTGGCATTCTTTCCACTATGCTCCTTAGCTACCCAATACTGGTATCTTCTTAAAAGATATTAAGTTATTTATATCATAGTATCCAGAGTTAATGGCCAAACTAAAGCTAGAGCCCTATCTTTCATATCTTCAGTTCAAACCTCTATCCAGTAGAGGGGTATGTGAAATCATCCTGATCAATTCTGCAGCAATGAATAATGATAACAAACAGATGGAGACTCGAAAAGAAGAGAGTACATTGAAATGAGGAGCTATATTTTTAAAAGAGTATATATAGAAGGGCCCTCAGTCATTGGGATTTAGTATTTGATCAACATTAGCTGGTCCCCTTAGCAGCAGAAGCTTCCAACACATTACCACCTAATTGACAAATGAAAGAGGTCAACAAATTTCTAAGAATCAAATGAATATTTCCTTCCATAATTGATCTAATCAATTTAGAACTCTTGCCCTAGGTCATTTTCCTTACATAGAAGTACATCTGTTTGAAAAGTTTCATTGCATGCAGCAACCAAAAGAAATTCACTCTTACCCCAATCAAATATATTCTTGAAGGAGCTTTCCCTTCTGTTACTCGTACTGCTTCATCAAACACACTTGCATTGGTTCGGCATAACAAGGCAACTTGTCCTTCTGATTGCCCTCTAATGAGACCTTTTAAGAGAGAAATATATTCTATGGTAAACAAGGAACAAAATTAATTTTTAGAATCCATAAACCAGAGGAACTAGAACCTTACTCGTTTGGTTTCCCCCAATCAAAGTCTTCTTCCTGACTCTCTTGCAAACATCCAAGATGGTAGCTCCCACATAACCAATTTCAGCACCAAACCTAAAACTCTGTTGGGAAAAGTCAAGAAAGCAAAGGAGTTAGTGGCTGCACCCCAGCATACAGTACATTCCTACCAGTCAGCTATGTCAATAGTATAATAATCTTAATAAAGACATGCACTAGAAATTTCAGCAATTAGAGGATAATAAACACCAGTACATTACTTAGATGACTCACTTGTTGGCTAGCCATAATTTCTGACCCTATACAGAAGGGGTATTTGGAAATGTTTTCAAATAAAACTACCTGTACCTAAAATTATCATTTAGTACTTAAAGAATCTAGGATTTCTTCAGTGGTCACTCTAACCACTGATGCAAATATTAACATGACTATCACTTAGGGGCTAAGTCCTAGGAGATTACTATGGCTGACAAATTCGCTGCTGTACATAACAAAGCTGGAAATGAGCTTTTCCAAATTTAGCTAGACTGGACTTTGTATAATATAAATAGGCAAGTCCATTTTCCACTAAAGTCCTACTTTAATACCTAAGCATGGCATGAAGGTGACTACATTTTCAAAGGCTTTAACAATAACAATGGCTAGTATTTGCATAGCGCTTTATGGTTTGCCAACTGCTTTATAAATATTAGTTTATTTGATCCTAAAACAATCCTGGGATAATAACAACAATTGCTATTATTATCCCCATTTTACAAAGGAAGAAATTAAAGCAAATAGAAATTAAGAGATTTGCCCAGGTTCACAGAACTCTTAAATGTTTGAGGCAGGATTCAAATTCAGGTTTTTCTTTCAAGTCCAACACTCAATCCACTGTACCACTTAGCTGCCTCTATGACAGAAGTACACTCTAGCATTTTCTATACAGCTGGAAAGTCTTCAAATATGAACATCACTGTTTCCCAAGAAACGATTAAGCTTATATTCAAATCTTTCACACACCACTCTTCAGTCATCCAGGCTTCAAACATCAGAGCCATTTTAAAATGTTTCATGAGATAATGAGTTCCTAGTCACTGAAGGTATCCAAGCAGAATCTGGATGTAAGCAGTATAGTTCAGTTGAAACAATGTTGCATATGGAACCATGAGCTCAAGGCTTCCAAAGGAGTCAAATCATGGCAACTCGTGAGACCTTGAAAGCTGGAGATGTTGTCCTGCAGAAGGGAGCACTTTGGCTGGGAGTGAGGGGTTGGGCGGGGGTGGTCACAAGATACCGGGATGTTACCATTCTTTGACATCTCCCTCCCTAAGATTCCATTTTCTTTCCATTTTCTCCTTCACTGTTGCTCACATGCATTGCTTGCTTTGAAGATTTGAGATTAGAATCTGAATCAGAACCTCTGATCCCTGAGGGAGACAAAAGCTCGGCCGTCCCAGACAGAGACACCCATCCCTTGGTGGTGATGGAGATGGTCCTATAGTTGGGGGCAGAGCCAGAAAGCGACCTGCCACAAGCAGTTCTTTTTTTTAATCCCTACCTTCCTTCTTAGACTTGATGTTAAGTATCATTCAAGGCAGAAAAGCAGTTAAGGGCTAGGCTACTGAAGGCAAGTAACTTGCCCAGGGTCACACAGTTAGGAAGTATCCAAAGCTAAATTTGAACCCAGGATCTCCTCTCTCCAGGCCGGGCTCTCTATCCACTGGGCCACCTAGCTGTCTCCCTATCTCACCTGGCTCCTCCTGACTTTTTTCCTTTCTATTCATCATTCCCTTATGTCCAACTCCCATAAAGGTGTCACCATCTCTCTGAAGCTTTCCATAATGCTTCCCTCTCCCTCCCCAGAAGACTCCTTTAATGCCTCTCTGATGGCCCTCTCCTGCTGACTTATCTCATTCTAACTAGTATTCTAGTTATTCTACACAAAACACACAATGAGTTCCTCCAAGGAAGATACTTATTTTTTTTTAATCGTCAATGTAGAGCACAAAGCATTCTTGGTTGCTGTTTTTAACTCTTACTTTTTGCCTGAGTAACTACTCTAAGACACAAGGACGAGGGCTAAGCACACAGGTTTAAGTGACTTGCCCAGGGTTACAGGGCGAGGGAAGTGTCTGAGGACATATTGAACCTGCATCCTCCTAGCTGATCCACCTCCACCACCACCACCGCCACCCCCGCAACCCCTTTTTAAAGCACTTATTAAATGTCTGTAGAAATAAAAATGGTAGAGCCGTCAGGATCTGCTTCACTTTTTAAAAAATTCTTAGCTAAAATCCTGAAAGCTTCTCCATAATTGAAGATTTCTTCCCTCAAAAAGCTTTTTGATTTGAGGGAATCTCTAAATCCAATGTTTGATTGATTAAGCTACTCCATAACTGAAGCTGAACAATATCTTTCCTTTTAGTAGGTCATAGATGAACCCGTATGAGATACCCAAAGTGACTGTCCATGACAGCAGAGCCAAAGCAGCAGCTAGGGCTTCTAGGAGATCTAGCAGGGGCTGGATATATTGTGTCAAAGGGGAAGTTATAGTAGTGGGTTATGATGTGGCTGCAAGGAGCAGCCCCAGATCGTTTTGGAAACACCACTGGATTTTCAGGGACAAGAAGGCTATTGTTAGGTATACAGAGAGCTACAAGAAGTCCCACAGATTATAACTAACACAATCCTCCCTAGAAGGCCATAAGGGATGCAGAGAAGGTAGTCGAGTGGATTTTTACTAGCCTTTAAAGAAGAAAACCCCCCAAACAAAGAATGGGATAGAATCTGACTAAGACTTGGGCACACATTTCAGGACCCTTCACTTAACAGAAAGAACTTCATTGCCCTTCTCATAAGACTTAACCCAGTTACAGATGGCCAGACAAATGGGCAAAGGGAAGAAATCACAATTAAGAAAACAAACATAAAATGATGTTTTGAGAGCAGGGAAAGTTCTTACCTGTGTAAGATAGAAAAGATGTGTGTGTGGCACTGAATAAAGGGCGTTAACAGCATACCGAAAGGTGTAGATCTGTTGGTGAGGGTCCCCTACAAAGATTTTTCCACATGGCTGGGATAGGATTATATCTATGATGGCTACAACCAAAAAGAAGAGAGTATGATCTCAAGGGACTATACCCAATTTAAAAAAAAACTCTTCATAAAGAAAAGAGGAAATGACATCTTTTAAGATCCTTCTCTTAAGAACACATAGTAAACTTAAATCAAATCAAACAATGCTATATAAGCCATTTCTATAGTTTATCATTAACATATCTTTTACAACTAGAAACTATCCCCTATTTGTACTGACAATGATGCAAACATATTCACCAAGTGCAATTATCCTTAGAAAACAAGCCATCACATTTTGCTTGTTTTATCAGAATTAGAAACCAATAAGCTCACTTGAGAGAGCTACGTGCACCAGTACATGCAACTATTATACGTGTGGGATCGTATGTAACAAAAATTTCATCCTAAGACTGGTGACTCATTGGCATCAGCTGACTGGTTTTTGGAGAAAAAAGATATATTTTAATAATGGCAGGTGAAGCAAACATAAGTAAGAAGGAAAACACACTTAGCTCCACATGATATACTCCAAAGTAGGACTCAAATAGTTTGGGGATGATTTATATCACTACATCTTTCTTTAAGCATGGATAATAATTACTCACATTTAGATGGCTCTCTTAAGTCTACAAAAAAAAATTCTCATAGCAATCCTTTGAAACAGGTAGTATTTTATAGAAGAGTAAACTGAGGCTTAGGGAGATACAGTGAAACTTATACGTGATTAGTAAGGTAAGAGACAGGATTCAAAATCCAACCTCATAAAAATGAGAGTGGGAAGGTTTTTAGACTTTACAAAGAGTTATTATTATGCCCCTTTTACTAATGACAATACAAGACCTAAAGAATTTATGAGAACTGTACAGTTAGTTTAGTATCAAAAAAAGGATGAGTTAACTGTAATTTCACACATATATATTATCATATACACACACACACACACACACACACACAGACATTTACATATTTTTGCTTATTTTACATTTATTTCCTGGATTAGTTTATCACCTGGAGTACAGTCTTGGGCCTCATCCACAAAGATGGCATCATAAGCACCAAAAGAAGGTTTGCTCAGTTGCCAAAGCTTCAAATAGCCTAAAAGAGACAAGAGGTTATGGTTCATATTTCTAGAGTAAATATATATAAGACTTATCCACATATAAAACTTAGGTTAAGATTTCCCATACCATCATGAGTCATATGATAAGCTTCTTCTCTGCATTCTTCCAACTTTTTCATGTTCTCCCAAAGTCTGGCTGCTTCATATGCCCCATTCTAGAAAGCAAAGTATATTGTATCAAAGACTGAAGTCATTAAAAAAAGAGAAGATTCTATAATTATGCAAACTGGGTTTCAAAAGTAAGAATATAGGAATAATCTAGAACAGTTTCTTCCAACCCAATTTTAATTCTGATTGGAAAAATATCCAAATCCTGGGTAGGGTGAAGTTCTAAAGAAACATGGAAAAAGCATGAAAAAAGCTTTTTTTTTTTTTTTAAGTTTATAGGATATTAAGAAGACAAAGATTTGTAGAACAGAACTATTTAGACCATACTAAGTCATCAGAATAGAAAAAAAGGGTATGGGTATAGGGAAAGCCAAATCCCTTCTTGTAGCTCATTGTGTTTGATAAGGAGTCCTGTCTCAAACTCTGACATTCTACATAATAAACAATCCACACAGTAATTCCATAAAATGAAATTAATACCAAATTTACTTGCAAAGAATAAAGGGAAGGCAAATGTGAAAATTTCATAAAAACAGGAGACATGTCCATAAGCAAAGTCTCTCTAAAAAAACTAAATAATAACAGTCTAAGGGAGCAGTGTGGTGTATTCTTGAATTTAGTCAAAAGGTACTAGGTTCAAAATCTTGACTACCATTTTCTACTTGTGTACCTCCAGACAAGTCACTTAAGCTCTGGCCTCCTGTTTATTCAATTTTCAAATTATTATTTGAATTATTCAAATATTCAATTCAATAAAATGAGGTCTAAGGTCCCTTGGGATCCAGGATCTAGGAACATAAAGATTGTTAAATGCAAGAAAATTATCTCTAAGATAATTTTTTAAATAAAGTCTTAGTCAGAAACTCTAAAAAAGACTCTAAAATAATTTTTAGAGTTATTTTAAAAAAGGTTATTTTTCTACTATATCCTGAACCAGTGCTTAAGCACAATAAAATCTAGATTTTTAATCCCTAAATTTCTGCATTGTGAGAAGATTTATTCTGGAGCAGTTACCCATCATATAAATTCAATGGGGAAATTATTCTTTCCATAACAAAACCATAACAGGAAAAACCTTGTAGGAGAATTAACAGAAATCTCAAAGAAATTAATAAGCAATAAATGGGATCTATGTAAAACCACAAGCAAGCATATCTATAATGGGAATAAAATAATCCTTCCCAATAAGATCAGAGGTGAAACAAGAATCCCCATTGTCATTACTATTTTATATTGTACTAGAAACGCTAGCTATAGCAATAAAAGCAGGAAAAGAAATTGAAGAAATACTGAAACAAAACTAACACTCTTTTTGCAGTTAATTATGATGGTATACCTAAAGAACCCCAGAGAATCAGCCAAAAAACTAAAAGAAACAATTAAAAATTAAAATAAAATAAAATGTAAATGTTTTAAAATAAAAAATAAATTTTTTTAAATTAAAAACATTTAAAAATTTAAAAAACCAACAAAGAAACTTTAGCAAGGTTGCAGGATACAAAATAAATCCATAAAAATCACCAGCATTTCTATTGATCACCAACAAAATTCAACAGCAAGAGAAAGAAAATGACATTCCATTTAAAATAACTTTTGACAAATATCTAGGGGCATATTTACCAAAACAAACCCAAAATGTATATGAACACAATTACAAAACACCTTTCACATAAATAAAATTTGACCTAAACAATTAGAAAATATTAATTACTCATGGACAGGATAAGGCAATATAACAAAAAAGACAATCCTACCTAAACTGATGTACCTACTCAGTGCCGTACCAAACAATTATTTCCCAGGACTACAAAAAATAACAACAAAGTTCATCCGGAAGAACAAAAAGTCAAAAATATCAAGGGAATTAATGGGGGAAAAAAATGAAGGAAGTCTAACTGTACCAGATCTCAAATTGTATTATAAAGCGGTAATCATCAAACAATCTGGTACTGGCTAAAAAAATAGTATAGTGGATCAATGGAATGTATTAAGAAATCAACACACAGTAGTTAATGAATATAGCAACTCATTGTTTAATAAACTCAAAGATCCAAACTATTTAAGAACTCACTATTTGACAGAAACTGCTGGGAAAACTGGAAAACAATATGGCAGAAACTAAGCATAAATCAATACCTCATACCATACACCAAGATAAAGTCAAAACGGATACAAAAACGGATACGGAGGAATATGGAAAAGTTTAGCTGTCAGATTAATGGATAAGGGAAGAATTTATGACCAAACACAGCATAGAGAACATTATGAAAAATGATATAGATAATATTGATTATATTAGGTTTATAAGTTACTATATAAACAAAACCAATACAGTCAAGATTAAAAGAGAAATAACAAATTGAGGTAAAAATTTTATAGCAAGTGCCTCTGACAAAGGCCTTATTTCTCAAATATATGGAGAACTGAGTCAAATTTATAAGAATACAAAGCATTCCCCAATTGATAAATGGTCAAAAGATATGAACAGGCAGTTCTCAGATACAGAAATTAAAACTCTAGTTGTATGAGAAAAGGCTCTAAATCACGACTGATTTAGAGAAATGCAAATTAAAACAATTCAGTGATACTACTTCACACCTATCAGATTGACTAATATGACTAAAAAGGAAAATAATACAAACCATCTACCTAAAATAATCAGCAAGTATTTTCTGTAATGGGGAGAAGCTGGAAGGTTTATCAGTAAGATAACAAGTGAAACAAGAATGCCCATTATCATGGAAATTATTTAACATAGTATTAGAAATGCTAGCAACAGCAATAAGAGAAGAAAAAGAAATTGAAGGAATCAGAATGAGCAAAGAGGTATACTAAAACTATCTGTTTACTGATGATATGGCTCTGAATGTTGAAAATCCCAGAAATTCAACAAAAAAGTTAGTTGAAACTACCAATAAAATATTTAACAAAGTAGCAGGATATAAAATAAATCCACATAAATCATCGTCATTTTTATATATTACTGACAATGTTCTGCAAAAAGAGATAGAAAGAGGGGGTAGCTGGATAGCTTAGTGGATTGAGAGCCAGACCAACAGATGGGAACTCCTGGGTTCTAATCTGGCCTCAAGACAGTTCCTAGCAGTGTGACCTTGGGCAAGTCACTTAGCCTCCATTGCCTAGCCCTTACCACCTCTGTCTTGGAACCAATAGATAGTATTGACTCTAAGACAGAAGGTAAGGGTTTAAAAAAAAAAAAGAAGAGATAAAAAGAGATATTCCATTTAAAATAAGCACAGATAGAATAAAATACCTGGGAGCATACTTGCCAAAACAAACCCGGAAACTACATGAATATAATTATAAAATGCTTTTTACACAAATAAAGTCAGATCTAAATAACTAGAGAAATATTAACTGTTTGTGTATGATACAACCAATATAATTAAAATGACAACCCTACCTAAATTAATCTACTTATTCAATGCCATCCCAATTAAATTACCAAAAAATTATTTTATTTTATTAGAAATGATAATAAAATTCATTTGGGAAAATAAAATATTAGTAATATCAAAAAATTAATAAAAAAATAAAGGAACATGATCTAGCAGTACTAGAGTTTAGAATATATTATAAAGCAGTAATTATTAAAACTAAGATACTGGCTAAGAAATAGATCACTGGAACAGAACAGATATACAACAAATAGCAGCAAATGATTATAATAATCTGGTATTTGATAAAAGCAGAGATCCAGATTTGGGGGATAAGAAATCACTGTTTGGTAAAAATTACTGGGATAACTGGAAATAGTTAGGCAGAAATGAGGTACAGACCAATATAGTACACCATTCACACTAAGATCAAAATGGATACAAGATCTAGACATAAAAAAGATACCATAAGTAAATTAAAAGAACAGGGAACATGCTATTTATTAGTTTATGAATAGGAGAGTTTATAAGTCAATACCAGATGGAATACACTATGAAATATAAAATGGATAATTTTGAGTACATTAAATTGAAAGTTTTTTTTGTACAAATAAACACTGCCAAGATTAGAAAGTAGAAAATTGGGGAAAATCTTTCATAGCCTCTCAGAGGTTTCATATCTAAAATATACAGTGAACTTTGTCAAATTTATAAGAATAGGAGTCATTTCCCAATTGATAAATGGGTAAAAGATATAAAAAGACAACTTTCAGATGAAATCAAAGCCATAAAAGAAAAAAATGCTCTAAATCACTACTGATTAGAGAAATGCAAACCAAAACAAATTTTTAGATATCATCTCACATCCAGCAGACTGGCTAAAATGATAAAAGGGGAAAGGGTGTGGAAAAACAGAGACACTAATGCACTACTCATGGAGCTGTGAATTGATCCAACCATTTTGGAGGGCAATTTGAAATTATACCCAGAGAGTTATAAAACTGTTTCCCAAGAAGAACAGTCAAAAAGGAAAAGAATTCATATATTCCAAAATATTTATAGCAGTTCTCTTTGTGCTGGCAAAGAATTGGAAACTGAGAGAATGTCCATCAATTGGGGAATGGTGAACAAATTATGGTATATGATTATGATGGAATACTATTGTGCCATAAGATACAATGAATAGATAATGAACAGTGAAATAAGTAGAACAGGAGAACATTATATACAGTTACTAATTCTAGAAGATAAACTGTGAGTTTATCTCCAGAAAGTGAACAGAAAGGTAAAATGTGAAAAATTTAATTTATATGAATATGTTGGCCTCCTTGAAGACATCCTTTGTGACATGAGGAGGAGATAAGATATTTATGGATGTGATTTATTATGCAGATACAAAGAAAATTAAGTTAAACATATAGGAAATTTGTGAGTTCAATTGTGTACTCTGTTCCTTTTCTCTGTATATGGAAATGCTTGTTTTGTTTGGTTCTGTAAACTTTTGGAATAATAAAAAAAATTTGGAAAAAAATTCTCTATGTAACAAAAAATAAAGAGAATTTAAGCACAAAGGGCTGTAATACAATGAACAAATACTATGAAATAAAAACAAATGTGGAAAATTTTTCAGAAAAAAAATAAGGCTCCAATATTCTACTTCTAAAAGATATAATGAGTATGCTTTCATTCTCCTCTTAGTTCTGTTCATGACTTTCTAGACTTCAAAACCATGCCCCTGTTCCTACAGGCTCATCCTGGAACTTCCCTTAACACCTGGGGTCTCCTCAAGAAGGAACAGTCTCTTATTCCTGCTACTTGTTTTATTCAGAATATTCTCCTGCAAAGCCCAGCCCTCTTCTCCCAAAGATATGTTCCTCCTGGAGCCCCCATTTGTTATTCATCTGATGAAAATTTACTCCCCTAAAAATGAATCTCCATTGGAGAAGCAGCTTGGTATGTAAAAAAAAGAATAACTTACTCACTCAAGGCTAAAAACTAGAGATCTGTGATTGAGAGGAAAACACAGGTAAAAAACAGCACAATGCAGATGATGGCTGATCAGAAGCATATGCATTATGAGTTTTTGTTTCCCTTGTATTTTTTGTGACAGCAAGCAATTGCAGGCATCAAATTACAGTACAGATGACAATCTTTCCTGCCTACCTTAGAGAATCCAAAGTGATAAGATACAGAATCACAAAATGAAAGAGTTGGGAGGGGACCAGTCCATCGTGTCCAGGCTAAAAGGGACTTTGAAGTCCTAGTGCCTGAACTAAGAATCAGAGCTGGAAGGGACCACAGACCCCCTAGAGCCACAGACCATCCACTAAAAGAAACCTAATGACCATATGCCATAATGACCCCTTCTGCCACACGTCCTTGAGACATAAGATAATATAATCTATCTTCAACCCATTCATTTGACAGATGTGGGAAGCAAGTCCCAAAAAAGGAAAAAGCACTTGGCCAAGGCAACCTAGTATGTTAGTGGCAGAGCCAGGAAGCCAGGCCTAGAATACATATTTCCTGTGTTCCAGGCCAGTGTTTCTCCAGCTTTACTTCTGTTCAAGTGTTTGATAAATTATGAAAGGCCTGGTTAATTGCAAAGCTCTGTATTCTCAGAAATTATTAGCAGAATGCCTATTATTACAGTAGCAAAAAACTAAAACGTGACTCACTACTTCTGGGCAATCCATGCCATCTCCAAAAGCGAAAATCTGATAACTGCATAATTTAAGTCCTTTTAAATCCAAACAAGCATCATATTGGAAAAATCCATCTGTAGGAGATAAGGTGGTAGCACACTGTTATAACTATTTCTTACAAAATTCAGTAGAAGGTTAGTTTCCCAGGCCCCAGTGAAAAGGCAATAACTTAAGTACTATGGTGCTCCAGAAAGTAGTAAAACAACAGAAATTCATATAAAAATGGCTTCACTTGTATACTTTCTTATTAAATGGCCCCAGATGGGGACAGCTGGGTGGCTCAGTGGACTGGGAGTCAGGCCTGGATCCTGGAGGTCCTCGGTTCAAATCTGGTTTCAGACACTTCCCAGCTATATGACTCTGGGGAAATCACTTAACTCCCACTATGGAGCCCTACTCACTCTTCTGCCTGGGAACCAATACACAGTATTATTCTAAGACAGACTTTAAATAAATAAGTAGCCCCAGATGACAGAGGCCTTTTAAGAGTACCTTCATATTAAAATATATTTTCAGTGGGGAAAAAAAGAAGGTAGGCTCCCTAAGGGCAGGATTTGTGTCCTCAGGGTTTAGCACAGTGCCTAGCATATAGCAAGCATTTAAAAAATTGTTTCCTTTCTACCTATTAGAGGAACCTTGAGAGTTTAGAATATTTACATGGTACATAAAGGAAAGCAAAACAACTATAACATAAAAATTGTCCAATGATTCACTGATCAGTACTATTGCCAATCAAAACTATTATCATGCAGGAACATTTAAAAAATAGGTTTATTATATGCTCAAAACACAGACCCAAGGTATACATAAACCAGTGGGCCTAGACATCAGTTTTAGCAACCTTAAATAGGTCTTAGTAACACAGGCAGGATAGATAATAATGGGCAGAAAGGCTAGGTGAAGATTTACACATCAAAGAACAGATAGAAGAGAGGGAAGATAAAAACACTAGAGATAAAGCTGGAATTTCCAAAGGAACCAGAACCATTAACCCTGGAGCTACTTATTTGACAAGCTCAGATTAAATAAATTAAGATAATGAAACTGAGTCAGAGATTCTCTTTATCACTAATGATTTAATTATGTGAGCTAAAAGTTTGCTGTCATATAAATTCTGCAAGCTCTAGCTGGTTGTGTCTTACAGAAATGGTGGCAATAAAGAACAATGAAAAATTCTCTAAGGACATCCACAAAAATATAGAAAAAGGAATGCTATAGGGTGAAATGGGGTACCTCAGATAACACATCCAGACACCCAGAAGTTCAAATTAGTGGAACCAATATTTATTTATTAATCTGTTGATTAATAAACATACCTAGCTGGCCAGCCAGGGCAACCTCCCTAGTGAAGGCTGCCCTGAAATGAAATTAAAATGCAGTTTTATAGGGTTCAAGATACAAAGTCAATAATGTTCATTACATAGCCTTGAAGCAAACTTTTTATCATTTGAATTTAGTAGTGCGGGCCTTTCCACTGTTATCTCTTACCCTGGACTGTAAGACAGCTGTAGGGAGTTATTTTCTCATGTGAATGTTATTTTTGAGCTGTTTGGCCTTCACAGAAAGGCTCATTCTTGATTTCTACTTTTCCCCAGGGAAAAACAGGTTTTCTGGACAATGACTTAGTTTACCTTACTTCAAGGGAAATTTTTAAAAGAACATTAGCACTTCATCACTGTTAAATTGTTTCAGTAGTGTCCAACACTTATGATCCCATTTGGAGTTTTCTTGGCAAAGATACTAAAGCAGTTTGCCATTTCATTCTCCAGCTCATTTTACAGATGAGAAAACTGAGGCAAATAGGGTTAACTGGCTTGCCCAGGGCCATAAAGCTATTCAGTATCTGAGGCCAGATTTGAAGTCATAAAGATTAGTCTTCCTGACTCCAGGCCTGGCACTCCATTTCACAGGGATAACAATAACAACAAAAAAAAGGCAAGGAGGGGGCAGCTGGGTAGCTCAGTGGATTGAGAGTCAGGCCTGGAGACGGGAGGTCCTAGGTTCAAATGTGACCTCAGACACTTCCCAGCTGTGTGACCCTGGGCAAGTCACCTGACCCCCATTGCCTACCCTTACCACTCTTCTGCCTTGGAGCCAATACACAGTATTGACTCCAAGATGGAAGGTAAGGGTTTATTTAAAAAAAAAAAAAAAAAAGGCAAGGATAAATGAAGAAACAACAGAGCAAACTCAAAAAAATGCTAAAATTGAAAGCTGTTACATATCTGTAAACCAAAGCAATAGAGAACTTGGTGAAACAAACTGGAAATTATTGGCTTCCTCTCAAAATATGAATAAACAATCTTCATTTTCTTATCTTTAAAAAATACTATTTATTGTATGAAATGGTTCTCTAGGAAAGAAAGAGAGAGATCAGAAAATAAAATACATCAACACAACTTTTTTTTTTTTAAATATTATGCCCAGGTAAGGAACAACTGCTATATGAACAAGTCTACAGCTGAAGAAATTATTCCATCCATAACAAAAAGTTCCTCAAAAGGATCAAGGGACAGATTATTCATTTGGTGAAATGGATCCAGAAGCCCTGCCCTCTGATAGCTATCTTCAGGAGACTGAAGGAAGAAGAAAGAGAAAAGAGGTCTTTTCTTTGAAATCAGGAGATCACTGGAGGGCACTGTGCTATCAAAAAAAAAGCTGAAACTTCTGAACTTTGGCATTCGTTAATATACAAGTTACCTAACATACAGTTGGGATGAATTTTAAAACACCAAGAGATGAAGTTCAATATCTGATGTTGCTAGTTTTCCAGTAAACTTAGAAACCCTCGGGGGCAAAATAAATGAATGAATGAACACAAAACAAACAAATAAATAAATGACCTGATAAGTAAATAAATAAATAGAGGAATAGACAAACAAATAAATAAATAAAAGAGGGTGACAAGGAGAAATCTAAGAGAAAAACAATAAGAATGCACCAGGCCAACATTCACTCTCTCAAATCTAAATCACTAAAAAAATCTCTAAACACAGCATCCTTTTCAGCTTAAACACTCACCTGCTTTTCATTGTGGTCTACCATGACCTTCTGTCCATGACTGTTCTTCCACCATAAGGGCACATGTTCAATGTCCAAGTCTTCATCAGCAGAGGCAAAGTAGTTTTCTAAGGTCTTACATACTAATTTGGCCCGTGTGAACCCTGCTTTCCCTTCTGAAAGGACCGAGTTGACCATGAAGGGTGTGAGCTTGAAAGGATTCAATTTCTTCTCTATCTGGTACCTGTAATGCATAGTCAGAATTAATTAATAAACCAGAGGTGGGGAGGAATATAAAATATTGAGGTAGGAACTAAAAGACCATAATAATTCCCTCCCCTCATTATAGAGATGTCATACTCTAATGAGTTTATACTTATATCATAAAGATAAATATATAAATCAATGCTTCAAGGACCAAAGTAAATTCCCTTTCTCCTGACACAGATCACAATACGTTAGTCTTCTAAAGCAATCATGATCCAAAAAAAATCTGCTGATAAAACTCCCTGAACTTAAATAACTTCATCCTCAGGTAAAAAAAAATGCACTCCACTGTTAGATCCATAGTTAAAGTATTGATAAATCTTTCAAAGACCTTGCTACATTCTGGTGTTACCATATTTCTTTTAAGGGTAAGTCTAAGCAGATTACAAAAAGGAAGCAAAATTCTAAGTCCTTGCACTGGAAAAAACTTGAGTAAATTTAATTGTTCCTTTTCAAATGTAAGAGGACTGAGATGGTGAAGCACTGAATTTTTCATCATTTCTCTGTAAATAAAGATAATGATGTCAAACCTTCCACTTATTACCAAAGTACATACAATACAGCTCATAAATTATCACAACTATCATATATACATCATGTAATATGTTTTATATATATATATACATATATATTTAAGTTTTGTATATGTTATATGCATATACAATACAGCTATATCCTCATATCTATTGATTTGGTATTCACCTTCAGAGGGAAAAAAAATTGGAAAACTCCAGAAAATTAAAAAATAAAAAGTTTACAAGTTTTAAACTGCCTGCTAGCAATTACAGGCTGTATGTAACATGATGAAGTCCGCCAGTCCAGTACAAGTCATCTCCCTTTGTCCCTATACCCATGCTCCCATGCAAAATTTTCCTCAGTCTGCCTGCCTCTAATGTTCTCATTTGATCACATTTGTCATCAAAGTGCCTTTGTTTAAGAAAAGCCTTATTTACTCTAATAATGGCCCCAAAGTATAAAAGCAGTGGTGCCAATAGTACAGTTGGCTCCATATCTACTACTTCAGTTGCCCACACTTAACAGTAGTTTCTCGATTCTATCCAGTTTCAGCCATTCACAGGTCTTAGAATGTACCTCTCACAGAGATGGAGGCCCTCTGTATACACACCCTCACACACCCTCACACACACACACACACACACACACACACACACACACACACACACACACACACAGCAAGTAACAATTTGCAATAATGATGTCAGTGACAATACATACAGCCTCCCTTTGTCTCTGAAGGCCATGGAGTGAAAAGTTTTGCAGGTAACATTGCTGGGGAAGATGTGTTCAGCCTGCTTTGCAACACTCTTGTTGAATGCCACATAAAGAAACTTTCTGTCAGTCCACTTCTCAGCATATTTGACTAGGGTTGAGGTCTTTCCAGTACCTAGAAACCAAGAGACTAGGTTATATACTTCTAACTGTGGGAAACAAAAGCCTTACAAAATAGTTCATTCGGGGGGCAGCTGGGTAATTCAGTGGATTGAGAGTCAGGCTCAGAGATGGGAGGTCCTAGATTCAAATCTGTCCTCAGACCCTTCCTAGCTGTGTGACCCTGGGCAAGTCACTTGACCCCCATTGCCTAGACCTGACCATTCTTCTGCCTTAGAATCAATACCCAATATTGATTCTAAGACAGAAGGTAAGGGTTAAAAAATAGTTCATTCCACTTATAATTACACTTAATTATAGATTCAAATCAAAATTTGTGTACCTACAATATGTAAAGTGTTATGCTAGGAATATCTTTCTTATATATGATACATTCAATTAATCTGAAAGTTTCTGTATCAAAAAGTCTGTCTTTTCATAGACAAAAAATTGTTAGCCTGTAGGTGCTAATAGTCCCACTTCACAGATAATGAAACTAAGACTAGGCAGCTGATTAGAAGACTGTCATTGTAAACCTTCTCAAACACCTTGGTATAGCAAAAAGATTACTAGATTTGGAGTCAAGGGATCTTTGCTCTAATGTTCCCTACCTAAATGGCCTTGAGCAAGTCAATTCAAATATAGGGCTCATTTACCTTATTTGTAAAATAAATAGGTTGGTATGTATTAAATTCAACAAATATTTATTAGGCAGCTAGTATCTGCAAGTCAATCAATCAATTTATTAAGTGCCTACTATCTATCAGGCACTGTTAAGAAATACAAAGATAAAAAATGAAATACTCCTTATTCTCTAGGAACCAAAAAGTGTGCTGGTGCTGGACAACTAGCTCTTAGAAAATGCCAACACATTTTAAAGTTTAATCAGCATTAACAACTTCTCCAGTAAACAAGATAGAGGACTAGACTGAGGCAGCCAGTGCTATGGCACACATTAGCATCAACACTACTGCAAAGTCCTGAACAGAACTGCCCGGGGTGTTTGGGGTGGGGGTGGAAATCAGACAACCCCATACCCTAGCATAGCAGCCCCCTGGACTGTTGGTCCTGGGCCAAAGTGAGACAAGAAAAAAATGTGACAAACTAGTAGACCATTGCACACAGAAGCGGCGATATTGTACAATGATCAACTATGAAAGATTAGCTAACCTCAGCAATACAATGATCCAGGACAATTCTGAAGGACTTATAACAAAGAATGTTTGCCACCTCCAGAGAAAGAACTGTTGAGAGTAGGAATGCATACTATTTTTCTCTTTAACTTATTTGTGTTTTTATTTTGGAGTTTTGGTTTTATATGAGTATTCTCTCACAACAATGACCAATATGGAAATATGTTCTGCATGACTATATATGGATAAACCATATCAAACTGCTTATTATCTCCAGGAAGGGGGGAGGGAAGGGACAGAGGGAGATAATTTGGTTCTTATAATTTCAGAAAACATATGTGGAAAATTGTTATTACATGTAATTTTTAAACCCTCACCTTCTATCTTAGAATCAGTACCATGTATTGGTTCCAAGGCAGAAGAGCGGTAAGGGCTAGGCAATTGGGGGTTAAGTGACTTGCCCAGGGTCACACAGTTAGAAAGTGTCTAAGGCCAGATTTGAACGCAGAACCTCTTATCTCTAGGCCTGGCTCTCAATCCATTGAACCAACTGGTTGGCCCCATCATATGTAATTAGGAAAATAAAATATTTTTTTAAAATTAAAAAAAGGACTGGCAGGACACCAGATCAAGCAAGACGACAACACACACACACACACACACACACACACACACACACACACACACGCGCGCGTATATATATGCACAACATCCTACTAAGCCTGAAGGAAAGAGCTCAAATTTCAGCTGGGGGTCAGTTCTGACCATCTAAAAGTCACTTGGAGCAGAGACCTTGACTGATGAACCATAAATTGACCAGTATGAAAGAAGGCCAAGAAGCTTTGAGAACCAGCTGCCAAGGAAATCACCATCAGAGGGAATAAAGTTAGAAAGTATGCAACTGGAAAAAATCAGAGGGTAGAAAAATTGAAATGATCAACAATCTAAGGAAGAAGAAAATTCAAAGAACTTAAATCACCAGAGAAAACATTAACAATAGAAAAAAATAAAGCCTCTAGTTTAGTAAACAAGTTCAGGCATCTATGAATACTGACAAAGAAAAATGATCCTATACTTGGTAAGGCAGAGGACCTTGTGGAATCTGAAGAGAATATGGAACCACAACATACTGTTTCTGAGTAGTTCAAAAGAGAAATGAGAATTATGGCCTGCATAGCAAAAATAAGAGCAGAACAGAAAAACTGGAATCAGCAAAAACAAATGTCACCAAAGAAACAAATAAAAGACAACATACTGGGAATGCAAATATGTGTAAGTGAAGGACAGTCATCTTGAAGAAAAGAAGCAAAAAATAATAGCATTAAAAGAAAATATACTCACTATGCAAGCTTTAAAACACTCTGATCTTGAAGACAGGCTGCACAGAGACAACTTAAGGCTCAAAGGTCTTCCAGAAGGACACAATAGGACAAAAAATTTTAACACCATAATGCAGGAAATAATAGAAGAGAACTGACCAAAACTTCTAAACACAAAAAAAGGAAATTTTAATTGAAAAAATTCATAGATTCTGCCCAGAAAAAAAAAACCCTAGGTTGCAAACTCCAAGACATTTAAGTGTTTAAATTTAACAATTCAATTCAGAAAAAACAAGTTCTATAAGCAATCAGGAAAAAGATCTTCAAATACAAAGGAAAGTCAAGTAAAACAAGACTATTCTGACCAATCCTACAAATGTAAGCTTAATCATAAATGAAAAGAGAAAGATGGCTATTTAATAATACAGAGTTCCTTGAAACATTTTTAGACTCCTTGGTGAATCAATTCAATTCTACACTTCTCTCTTGGATCCCTAAACCCCTTCTTATCATACTGCTAATTACTCACAGCTAAGCCTTAGTCTCAGACCACTTCTCACCTTTGCACTTATAAACATGGCTGTTGAATGAAGCTGGAGAACATGATGTAACTGTTCAGTCTGCTATACACACATTACACAAATAAACTGGGCCCTCACTGCTATTAGGCAATCCTTCCTTTCCTTTATTTTTAATTTTTATTTATTTCTTTTTAAATATTTTTCCATTTTTCCATGATTCATTTTCTTTCCTTCACCTCTCCCGGAGCCAACAAGTAATTTCACTGGGTTGTACAAATGTTGTCACTTGATACCCATTTCCATGTTATTCATTTTTGCTATAGAGCAATTTTTTTAAGGCCTAAACCCCAAATCACATACTCATATATACATATGACAAGTGATGTATGTTTTGCTTTTGCATTTCTACTCCAATAGTTCTTTCTCTCAATGTGGATGGCATTCTTTTACATAAGTCCTTCAGGAGTGTCCTGACTTGTTGCATTGCTACTAGTAGCAAAGCCCATCACATTGGATTGTTCCACAATGTTTTACTTTCTGTGTACAACGTTCTCCTGGTTCTGCTTATTTCACTCTGCATTAGTTCACTGAGGTTCTCCCAGTTCATATAGAAATTCAGATCATCATTTCCTGTCACCACTCTCTTCCCCACCTTCTTATAATAGTATTCTCTGCCCTGCCATGTGCCTCTTTGTGTAGTATAGTTTATCCTATTTTACCTCTTTCGTCAAATTTCTCTTAGTATCATCCTCATTTTTGTGCCCCCCCATTTTTTTACATATCTTAAACAGTTTAATACCACAATATCTGCCTATGAAAATTTTTTCTACTAAGACAATGAAAATTTTTAAGAGTTACAGATATCAGTTTTCCATATAGGAATATAATCAATTTGACCTTATTGAAGCCCTTAAATTTTACCCCTCTTTCTTGTTTACCTTTTTGTGGTTCTCTTGAATTTTTCTATTTAGACATCAAATTTTTCTTTTAGTTCTGGCCTTTTCTTATGAATGCTTGTAAATCTTCTATTTTGTTAAATGCCCATAATTTCCCTGAAAGTATATAGTGAGTTTTGATGAGTAGGTGATTCTTGGTTGTAGACCAAATTCTTTTGCCTTCCTGAATATCAGATTCCAAGCCTTACAGTCCTCCAGATCCTGTGTAATCCTGACAGGGGCTCTTTGATATCTGAATTGTCTCTTTCTGGCCATTTGCAATATTTTCTCCTTGGCCTGGAAGTTCTTGAATTTGGTTATTACATTCCTAGGAGTTGTCCTTTGGGGATTTAATATAGGGGGTGATCTATGGATTCTTCCAATGTCTGTTTTTGTCCTCTTGTTTAAGAATATCGGGGCAGTTTTCTTGGATAATTTTTTGTAATATGATGTCAAGGTTTTTTATTTTGTTCCAGGTTTCTGGTAGATCAATAATTCTCAAATTGTCTCTCCTGGATCTGTTTTCCAGGTCAGTTGTCTTAAAAGAGATATTTCATGTTTCCTTCTATTTTTTTATTCTTTTATTTTTGCTTTATTAATTCTTGCTGTCTTATGAGATCATTAACTTCTACTTGCCCAATTCTAGTTTTTAAAGACTAATTTTCAGCTATGATCTTTTGATTTTCCTTTTCGAGCAGGTCAATTCTGATCTCCAATATGCTTATTACTTTATTTGATTTCTGTGCCTCTTTTTCCATGTGGGCAATTTTATCTTTTAAGCAGTTACTTTCTTTTTTTATCACTTCCATTTTTTCCCCCCACTTTTCTTTCCATTTTTCTTCTATTTTTCTTGCTTGGTTCTTGAACGCCTCTTTGAGTTCCTTGAGATCTTGTAACCAATTTCCATTTTTTTTTTTGAAAGTTTGGATATATTTGCTTGCTTTTCACTCTCTGCTGTTGCTCCTGCATTTTGCTCTTTTTCTCCTTAGAAATTATCCAGGGTCAAGAGCTTTTTTTGCTGTTGCTTATATTATTTTGCCACTAGTGGATTGGAGTTCCTACATGTTGATTGCTCTTTCATAACTTCTGTCTTGCAGGACTTTGCCTTGGTAGTATCTTCCCTTCCCAGTCAGAAGCCTGAATGAGGGTAATTCTGTGATGTTCTTTGTGAAGTGAGCTTTAAAGCATTTTGCCCCGAAGCTATCTTTCCAGCCCCTGCTGCCTCCGCTATGACCAGCCACACTTCTGTCCAAGCTCTGCACTCTGCTGCCCAGGCTCTGGGTTCCTCAGCCTTGGGTCTCATGTCTTGCACCACCCTCAGGGGTAAGTCTGTGGTGTCCTCAGCCAGCCCCGGAGAATTTAGAGATTACCCAGGCCCTCGCTCTACCTCTAGAGTGGTAGATGCTGTGGGGGAGGAATGATCAGTTTGTGCTTTGATAAGTGTATTTCTGCTCCTTTATAATGTGGGAATCCCCAAACACTGTCTACCTTTAAGGCTGTCTAGTGCGCGAGCCCCTTTATTCATCCAATTTTGATTTCTGTCCTTTTGAGATGCTTTGTAATGATCAGTTAGGAGGCAATTCAGAAGGTTCCTGCTACTATGCTGCCATCTTAGCTCTGCCTTTCAAGTACCAATCCTACCCTTCCTAATCAACTCACTACCCCATCCTTCCCAGAGGTTCTTCCAAACCTTTTCATCCCTTCAAATTTCCCTTAGTTCTTCCCCCTACCCTCTCAGCTGAGAACTTTGCCTCTTATTTTATAGTTAAAATTGAGGCCATTTGCCATGAACTCTCTTTTCTCCCCTCTTCCTCATCTCCTATCACTTTCTCCTCTCTCCTTTACCCATATCACATGATGAACCTTACTCCTTACCACGGCTAATCCCTCTACTTATTCAAGTGATTCCATTCCATCCTATCTCCTCCAATAGAGGATTTCTTTCTCTGTCATCCCCATTCTTTCACATATTTTCAATCTTTCCCTCTCTACTGACTCATTTCTTATTGCCTATGAACATGTTCATATTTCCCTGTCCCAGGGGAAAAAACCCTCACTTGAACCTTCCATCCCTGCTAATCATAATCAGTGTCCTATTTTTCTTCCATCCTTTGCAGCCAAACTTCTTGAAAAGGTCAGCTCCCCTTTCTCTCCTCTTACTCTTAACCTCTAAATCTGGATTCCAATCTTATCATTCCACTGAGACTGTTCTCTCCAAAGTTACTACTGATCTCTTAGTTGTCAAATCCAATGACAATGAAATCAATTCTCATTCTCTTTGACACTCTTAATTGCTCTCTCCTCTCTAAGTTTTGAGATACCACTCTTCCTGGTTTTCCTCCTAGCTTTCTGACCGCTCCTGTCTCTTCTGCTGAGTCTTCTTCCAGATCAAACTCTCTAACCAGAAGTATCCCTCAGAGTTCCATCCTAGGTTCTCTTCTGATCTCCCTTCACTTTGTAAGCTAGTCAGCACTCATGGATCTAATAACATCTCTGTGGTAATGATGATCAAATCTACCTATCTGGCTGGAATTTCTGCTGACCTCCAATCTCACATTTCCAACTACCTTTAAACTGGATAACCAATAGACATCTTAAATTAATACCTCTAAAATAGATCTCGTTTGCTTTCCCCCTAAACCCTTCTTTCCCTTCCTACCTTCCCTATTATTGTGGATAGCAAGTGATCTTCTAAGTTTGCAACCCAGGAATCACCTTAGATTTTACTCACTTTTTGTCACTCCCATTTCCAAGCTACTGCCAAGGCCTATCAGTAATAATCTCCTAATAGATGTGTCTGCCTCAAATCTCTCCACATTCTAGCTCATCCTCCATTCAGTCACTACAGTGATTTTACTCAAGATCAGGTCTAATCAATAAACTTAATTAACTCCAGTGCCTTCCTATTGCCCCTAGGAGAAAATACAAAATGCTCTGTTTGGCATTCAAAGTCCTTCATAACCTTGCCCCCCCCCTTACCTTTCCAGTCTTCTTATGCCTTACTCCCTTAACACATATAATATGTAGTTACTCCATCTCTGGGCATTTTCTTTGGCTTTCTTCCATGCTTGGTATGCTTTCTCGTCTCTACTCCAATGACTGACCTCCCAGGCTTCTTTTAAATCTGAACGAAAATCCCACCTTCAATGGGAAGCCTTTCCCAACTATCTTAATTCCAGTATAGTCCCTCTCTAAATGATTTATTTGTTTTATATAAAGTTTGCTTTGTTTGCATATCATCTCCCCTTCCTCGTGGGTAGGGTCTGCCTTTCTTTTCTCTTGTTTGTATCCCCAGGGCTTAGTAGTATCTAGCACACAGTAGTTGCTTAATAAATGCTTACTGATTGAGAAATAAAGCCGGAGCCTCAAAAGATGATCTACTTCTTGAAATATGTGTTTTGGGAGGAGAGAGTTAAAAAATGCAAGAGCCAAGTCAAGCAGCAACTACAGAGTAACAATAGAGACCAGTAAGAAACTTCTTTCTAAATGTACAGAAGGAGAGGGAAGAAGGCACAAGTCTGGAGGAGGCATGAGTGAAGGAGCAGGTTTAGGGCATTATAGGGCAGAGTAAAGGGGTAGAAAAGAATGTTTAACTTGCTGGGTTCAAACTGCAGGAAAAGTGGCCCCTCTGGTCTTGGAAAGAGAAGAGTTGGCAGGAGAGTGGATGAGAAGGGGAGAATGAATAAAAACTGGGGAAGAAAGGAAGGAGGCCATGTCCTAGTGAGACAGGCTTCCACTAATGAATGCTGTTAGGGCTGTAGAGAGATGGTCAATGAAGGGAAATGGTCAAGGGGGAATGCAGCACATGAAAAATCCCTTTATCCCACCTCAGCAGTGGGATGCTTCAATTCCTAGGGGAAAACTAGTACCGTGGGAGAGCATAAAGCCAGAGAGGAGATTTTGAGGCAAATGGGGGATAGAGAGATAACTGGGGAGAGGAGAGTGCTAGGCTGCAGAATCATGCAGTGGATAGCGCTGGATGCTGTGAGAGAGGGACCCTACCATGGGACAGTGTCCTCTCTGATACCTGAAATAACTGGCTCTATTCTAGGGGAGAGGTAACAAAGGAAAAGAGAAATTCAGAGGATAGATCTGCATGGCAATAAAAAACTGCTTGGAGGTGAGAGCCTGAAGTTGAGACTGACAATTTTGATTATCTGAATACAGAGAAGAGCAAAAGACCAGATAATTAGAAAGATCACTAATCAGAGGTTAAGGGTCTAGAGTAAATTGGAAAGAGAGAATATGAAAAGAGAGAAAAATTATTTCATAGAAAGGGGAACAAAAAATGAAATTTTAAAAAATGAATTGGGCTAGTTGAAAGGAAAGTGAGAAAAGGGGAAATCTACTTGACAGAGAAAAAAAAAGGAGGAAGAATTATAAAAACAAATAAAAGCAGGAGAGAAAAAGGAACTAATAAAGCAAACCTCTCCCCAAAAGGGGGTAACAAACAAGACAGGGATCAGGAAAAAGGGGAGGAGAGCTAGAGAGCAATATCATAATTGAAGAAACATAGTACTGTGTTTACAGCAGAAGTTAAAAATATCTTGGGGAAAAATATTAGAGACAGATGGAGGAAAACATAAATCTCACTCAACTTTTGATGGGAATGGGTTAAATAATCCAATAAAATAAATTTTAAATGACAAAATGGATAATAAAATAAAACCTGTTGCTTATAAGAAATACATTTAAAAAACAAAAGCTTACAAATAAAACTGAGAGAATGGGGGGAAAAGTTGACTATTCATCAAGTGCATTCAAAAGCAAGTGTTGTAATCAAGATTAAACATTCAAAAAATAAAAAGTGATAAACAAGGAAATTATTATGCTGAAAGGAATCACAGATAACAAACCATATCAGTAATAAATTTATGTTTCCAATCTCTTCTTATCCAAATTCATAAAGGAACCATTATCTGAACCACAAGAAGGGACAGACTAAATCAGCAGAGACAAGAGACTTCAATATTTCTCAATTTTGGATAAATCTAACAGATAAACAAGAGGGAAAATATGAAACTGAACAAACAAATTGCTGGAGAAATAACTCAACATCCGCTTCTTAAGTCTAGACAATCAACAATACAATAAATCAAAGGAAAAAATTTAACAACTATAAAACACAGGATAGGCTTAGAATAGGAATGCTGATTGGACAACTCATTTAAGGGAGTAAGGGATTCTAATAAGTAGAGGTTAGAAAGGAATGCATTCAGGTAGAGACAGGCAAAGAACTAAAAATGTAAGTTTAGGAAAATAAATGATGTGTTCATCCACTCCTATTAATTTAATTTCTGTGAACCTCACCATGTTATTCAGATCCATGTCAGTGTTTAGGAGAAGGGTTAGTCTTCCTAACTAACTTAAAGTCATTAGAACCAGAAACCAAAGGTGAAATAGAGAGATCACTCTTTTTTTTTTTTTTAAACCTTTACCTTCCATCTTAGAATCAGTACTTATGTATTGGTTCCAAGGTAGAAGAGAAGGGCTAGGCAACTGGGGTTGTGATTTGCCCAGAGTCACACAGCTAAGAAATGTCTGAGGTCACATTTTAACCCAGGACTTTCTGTCTCTAGGCCCAGTCTATCCTCTAAGGCAGCTAGCTACTCCAGCAGATCGCTTTTAAACATTGACCCCCACAGACAATGGAGGCTGTACTGAGGATCACAAATTCCTTCATACAGACCTCTGCCTTCCACACAAAAGAGAAGCACAGAATACATGCATGACTGCCATACCTCGACTTGGAAAGGTTGAGGGAAAAAAAAGAGGGAAGAGTGGAAAACAAATTCTCTGACCTGCAAAAGCCATAATTTTCACCACCTGGAGAGGTTTGATCTCATGGTTCAGGATCTTTTGCTGTTCATGTGTTAGCTGAATGGTTACTTTTTTCCTGAAATCAAGAAAAAAATTAAAAAGGAAGAGACTGAAAAGAGGAACATACATAGACTATCTTTTCTCCTCATTAAAAAAAGGGATGGGGGAAGGGCTTATTGCAAACTTTAGTATGAAAAATGGAAAAAAAATATTTACCCTTGAAAAACAGAGGTTTCCTCTTTGACACCCATGGTCTGAAATCTTGAGTTCTCCTGAAGATATAGGCAACAGGAAATGTTGTAATGAATCCTGATTTAAAAAAAGAAAAAGATATAGGAAACTGATTTGTTATAGTCTGGGAGTCAGGAGTCCTGGGTTCTAGTACTAGCTAACTTACTAACTTACTGTGTATGATTCCATTGTCCCTCTTTGAGCTTAGTTTTCTCATGGAACAAAAAGAGTTGGGCTAGATGGGATCACAAAATCCCTAAAAGACACAAAGATCTTTGATACTTTTTTTTTTTAATCTTTATCTTCTGTCATGGAATCAATAGTAGGTATTGGTTCAAAGGCAGAAGAGAGGAAAGGGATAGGCAATGGGAATTAAAATGATGAAAAGAAGATATTTGATTTGTCCAGTCACAAAGCTAGGAAATGTCTGAGGTCAGATTTGACCCCAAGACTTCTCATCTCCAGGCCACTGAGCCTCCCCAACATACTAATATTCTTTTTTTCTAGTTACAATCTTAAAACTTACTGGTCTCAAAAAACTCCCCCCAAAACCTTAAACACACAGCAGAATAAAACAAAACCTATAAAAAAGAAATGTCTGAAAAGTTTAAACAAAATTTAAAAATAATGTGGTCAAAAACATAATCCTGAGTACATGTATTTCTTATCATCTATGACCATAAAAGAGATAATTTTTTAAATGAAGCTCTCTAGGAATTGCAACAAGAGCAAACACTGTGATGCTACAAAGACAAGCAAGTGATAAAATAGTTAGATCTGAAATTTAGGCTGTATACCTAGAAATGCAACAAATTCAACAATTTATCAAATATTTATTAAACTAATATTATGTGTAATGAAATGAGTTTGTTTAGCTGAACTAAATTATCAGACTCTGTACTGGGTGATAAGGATACAGGGTGAAAAAAAAATGCCTTCATTTTAAAGGAGCTTAAAATCTAATAGAAAGTAAAAGGAAAGACATTGTGGATCAGACACATACACTAATCCATATACAAAGCATAAGGTAAAAGGAGAAAAGGAAATATCCAGGCAAATGTTCTAAGAAAATTTGGGGGATGTCTTTTATAGCTTGAGGAAATCAGAGAAGACTGTAGAGTTTACCTGAGCAGAGAATTGAAAGGAAGGATTTCAAAAGTCAGAGTGTTTTCTGTACTAGTAGCAATGCAATGACCCAGGACAGTTCTGAGGAACTTATGGTAAAGAACGCTACCCACATTCAGAGGAAGAGCTACAGGAGTGGAAACTCAGAAGAAAAGCAACTGCTTGAACACATGGGTTGAGGTGGACATGATTGGGGAGGTAGACTGGAAACTACCACACCAATGCAACTATCAACAATTTGGAAATAGGTCTTGAACGTATGTTAAAACCAGTGGAAATGCGCATCGGCTATGGAAGGGGTGGGGGGTGGGGGTGAAGGGGAAAGTAAGAGCATGAATCATGTAACCATGTTAACTTTTCTAAAAAATAAAAATTATTAAATGAAAAAAAAAGTCATAGTGTTTAGGTCTTTTCCTATAGGCAATAGGGAGTCAATAAAGGTTTTTGAGGAAGGAAATGATGGTTAGACCTTTCAATTAGAAAAAGTATTTTGACAAATGTTGTCCAAGATGGTGTGGAGAGGAACATCTGAAGGCAGGCACACTATTTAAGAGATTACAGTATTAATATAGTCCAAACAGGAAAAAGGTTACAAGGAAATTAGATGCAAAATTTGTCTCATCCTGAAGATTTTCATTACCCAATTTTCTTCTATTTCAGCCTCTGTCTTTCAAAATGCATACAAAAATTCCTAACCCTATATCTAGTGCAACAGATATTTAGAAATTAAAAATTATCCTTAGAGTATTCTGAGTTTGACAAAGTGCTGCCACTTTATAATCTAAAAGAAAAAAAAGGTGCTACAGTCATTAACTACAAGTAGGAACCCTTGGAACTAAAGTAGATAATCTCTTAAGTAAGCAAAGTAAATGTCTTTTTTTTTCTTTAACTTTACCTTTTGTCTTAGACATGATACTAAATGTCAGTTCTAAGGCAGAAGAGTAGTAAAGGCTAGGCAATTGGTGTTAAATGACTTGCCCAGGGTCGTACAGCTAGAGTGTCTGAGCCACCTTTAAAACCAGGGTCTACCATCTCATGGCGTGGCTCTCTATCCACTGAAACCACCTAGCTGCCCAGAAAATGCCTTTTAAAACATATCTTCTAGCCAGTAGTTTTAGCAGAAATAGTATTTCATAAACAAAGTAGGAAGTTTCAGATTTACTCAAATACTCACATATTATAAACCATCTTATTCTATAAACTCCTTAATTTAAGATTTAAGAACTTTCATAATCCTGCTCCCATCTGCCTTTCCATCTTACTCCTCTTTACATAAACAAGTCCAGTCCAAAATGAATTATAAGTTATCTCTCAATCTCATTCCATCTTCCAGGTCTATGCATTCAGAGGCTATCATTCCTAAATCCTTTACATGGTAGTATACTTTCCTCTTCTTTTCTGCCAGCAAAAAATCATTCTCTTTCATCTAGATTCAATCAAGTGCCTCCTCCACCATAAATCTTGCCTCTTTCCCCCAAAGTATTCCTCCTCAAATTTTCCTATAAACCAACTTGGCCCCAACAGACTATATTGTAGATCACACTTAATTGTGCACAAACTGTATTTTTGAGTCTCCCATCCACCTCCCCCACCACTCCCTTATAAAATCTTTGAGAGCATCCTTTTAACAATGGCACCTTGCACTGGACAGATGAAATGGCATATGCATTGGGTCTTACCTAGATACTTCTAATAGTTTAACTGAATTATTCTGTTTAATAAATATTTGGGTTTTGCCTACCTTGTAGTTACTCAGTAAACAATAAGTGAGTTAAAAAAGGGATAACTTTAAAGAAAGCTACTACTTCATATTTTTAATAATTCAGTTACAAAAATTATAAGAGTACTTTAAAGTTTAAAAGCCCCTTTCCTCAATCAATTTACAAATATTTACTAAGTGCTTACCTGTGGGCAAGGCACTCTCAAATATTGAAGATACAAAGATAATAATGAAACTTTCCCCTAGCATTCAGGAAGATTACATTCTATTGATTGGATACAAGTATACAAATAAGTTTAGCACAAGGTAAATTCAGGAAGGAAAAAAACATTATATATATGATATAAAGACTGGAAACCTCCTCCTTCAAATTCCAAATCACCTCACAAATGAAAGGCCTGAGAAGTAAAATCCAAGAATCTCTTTTCTCACAGGAAAGTTTGAATACAGACTTGCCCCAATTCCACAAGAGTTCTACCCAGCATGAATTAGATCCCAAACCTTGGCCTGCATACTAGATTCAGGCACTTCACTCCTGGCTCACCAATGCTTGATCTTAACTTGACTCAGGTGAAAACTTGGCTGGCTTTACTTTTTCTCTACTGATTCCCATCTCTTGTTTTATTGATTTGTGATGCTCCAGGCCTTCCTTACACTGTACTTTGGAATCCCAAACCTCACACACACTATATCAGGACATCAGGGAAGTCTTCACAAAAAGAGTTAGCATTCTTGTTAAGTTTTGAAGGAAAATGTAGATTTTAAATCAGAGAAGGGACCACATTTCAGGCACGGGGTATTGGGGAGAGAATGTAGATTGAAGGAGAAGAGGAAAGGATGGCTTATAGAAAAGCAGACAGCATGGATATGGAGCATAAGGTTTGGAAAACAGGAAGTTCTAAGTTGATATCAAGTTGCAGAAAGTCTTAAGTGGCAGTCTGAGTAGTTTGTGTTTTATCCTGGGTGCAATCCAAAGGGCACTGAGAGATTATTGGCATGGCCAAACATGTACCTTCCCCTCCAAAGTTAGCGCTTTTTTTTTTTTTTTTTTTTTGACATGCCTATATATCTGCATAGGTATGCCTATGTAAATGCTGTTTCCTTCATTAAAATGTAAGCTTCTTAAAAGCAGAGATTCTTTCATAGTACCTTTTTATCCCCAGCATCTAGCAAAGGACTAGATGATATGTATGTAGTCAGCATTTAATAAATGCTTGATTAACTGATAGAATGATTGGGATGATTATTTTAGCAGCTACATGGAAGGAGTATAGAAAAGAGAGACTGCAAGCAAAGATCAATATGGAGGTAAGAATAATCCAAGCAAAAAGTGATAAGGGCCTGAACTAAAACAGTGGCTGTGTAAGTGGAGAAATGCCAGAGATGATGTGAATCTAAGAGCAATAATACATGGCAATTGATTATATGTGAGCCGTGAGGATGAGAGAAGAGAGAAATATGGATGACTGAAGTTACAAGCTTTACTGACTAGGAAACGGTCATTTCTCAATCCTTATCCTTCTTGACCTCTCTGGCATTTGAAACTTGATCACTTTCAAGATATTTTCTCCTCTACAGATTTTTTGGACACTGCTTGCTTTTGGTTCTCCTCTAGCATATCTAATCCCTCCTTTTCAGTCTATTTTGCTGGATCATCACCCATATGGAGCCTACACTGGAGGGTTTATCCCCAGAGCTCTATCCTGCTCCCTTCCTGGCTTTGCTCTCTACATTCTCAATGACCTTATGAGCTCCCATATCTACACAGATGACTCTCAGATTTGTACCAATACTAGTCTCTCTCTCCTGAGCTCATCTCACATCACGAAATGCCTAGGAGATTTTCAAATTAGATGCCTCAGAGTTATCAGAATGTCCAAAAGAGAACTTAACATTTCCCAAAAAATTCATCCCTCTTCTAAACAGCACTATTTCTGTTGAAAATACTCATTCTTCAACAACTGTTAAAACTAGAAAGCACTCTGGCAAAAACTAGGGCTACTTCAGCATATCACAGATAAAGTTCCAAATGGGTACACGATTTAGATAAAAAGGGTGATGATATAAACAAATCAGAGGAAGAAAGATTTACAGATAGAAGAATTCATGACCAGAGATAGGGTTTCAGAGGCAAAATGGAAAATTTTTAATTACATAAAATTGAAAAGGCTTTACATAAAGTCAATATAGCTAAAATTAGAAAAGAAGCTGATAAATGACTTTAAAAAGTCTTTGTAATGAATTTCTCAGATAAAGTGGAAATGACATTAAAGAATAAGCATTTTAATATCTGCTTGGCACTGTGCCCTAAAGATCACGGAACTTTTCTTCATGTGAAAACTGCCTATTCATGTTCCTTGATCATCTGTCGATTGGGGAATGGCTTGATTTGCTGTAAATTTGACTTAAGTCCTTATATATTTGGGAAATTAAACCTTTGTCAAGAGAGTTTTATTATAAAAGTTTTCCCAGTTTGTTGTTTTCCTTCTAATTTTGGTTACATTGGTTTTATGTATACAAAACCTTTTTAATTTGATATAATCAGTCATAGCATTTTACATTTTGTAATGTTCTCTATCTCTTGTGTAGTCTTAAATTCATTCCTTTCCCACAGATCTGACAGGTTCCTGCCAATTCTGACTCCCCATCCCCTCGGATGCCTGATGCTCCACCCAAATGCCAGTGCCCTGCCAGATGCTGCTGCTGCCTCTGCCATTGTGGCTGATCCCCAGCCACCTTCTGGAGCTTCTCGGAGGACCCCAGCTGCCATTGTTTAAGATTTGGGAAGTAGAACTCGCCCATAAAAAGGAAGCAAATAGCAGAGTGGATTAGAAACCAAAATCCCACCATATGTTGTCTACAAGAAAAACATATGAAGCAGGTAGACATACACAAGTTTAAGGTTCAGGGCTTGAGCAAAATCTTTTGGGCGTCAAATGAGAAAAAGAAGGCAGGAGTGGCTATTATGATCTCTGACAAAGCCAAAGTAAAAATAGATATGATCAAAAAAGACAAGGAAGGTCATTACATCCTGATTAAAGGCAGTATAGACAATGAGGAAATAACATTGCTCAATATGTATGCACCAAATGGCAGAACAACCAGATTCATAAAGGAGAAACTGGCAGATCTCAAGAAGGAAATAGATAGTAAAACCATACTAGTGGGAGATCTAAATATCCCTCTTTCAGATCTAGATAAATCAAACCAAAAAATAAATAAGAAAGAGGTAAGAGAGGTGAATGAAGTCCTAGAAAAATTAGACTTAATAGATATATGGAGAAAAATAAATAGGAAAAAAAAGGAATATACCTTCTTTTCAGTTGCACATGGTACATTCACAAAGACTGACCATGTAATAGGGCATAGAAACATCACAAACAAATGCAAAAGAGCAAAAATAATAAATGTAATCTTCTCAGATCATAATATAATAAAAACAATAATTAGTAAGGGCACCTGGACAGGCAAATCAAAAACTAATTGGAAATTAAATAATATGATTCTCCAAAACCAGCTAGTCAAAGAAGAAATCATAAAAACAATCAACAATTTCATTGAAGAGAATGACAATGATGGGACATCCTACCAAACTCTGTGGGATGAAGCCAAAGCAGTACTCAGGGGGAAATTTATATCCTTGAGTGCATATATTAACAAATTAGGGAGGGCAGAGATTAATGAATTGGGCATGCAACTTAAAAAATTAGAAAGCGAGCAAATTAAAAATCTCCAGATGAAAACTAAATTAGAAATACTAAAAATCAAGGGAGAAATTAATAAAATCAAAAGTAAAAGAACTATTGAATTAATAAATAAGACTAGAAGCTGGTATTTTGAAAAAACAGATAAAATAGACAAAATACTGGTCAATCTAATAAAAAAAAGGAAAGAAGAAAACCAAATTGACAGTATCAAAGATGAAAAGGGAGACCTCACCTCTAATGAAGGGGAAATTAAGGCAATCATTAAAAACTATTTCGCCCAATTATATGGCAATAAGTATAGCAACCTAGGAGACATGGATGAATATTTACAAAAATACAAATTGCCTAGATTAACAGCAGAAGAAATAGAATACCTAAATAATCCCATATCAGAAAAAGAAATTGAACAAGCCATCAAAGAACTCCCTAAGAAAAAATCGCCAGCGCCTGATAGAGTCACAAGTGAATTCTATCAGACATTCAAAAGACAACTAATCCCAATACTATACAAATTATTTGATATAAGTAAAGAAGGAGTCCTACCAAATTCCTTTTATGACACAAATATGGTACTGATTCCAAAGCCAGGGAGATCAAAAACAGAGAAAGAAACATACAGACCAATCTCCCTAATGAACATAGACGCAAAAATTTTAAAAAGAATATTAGCAAAGAGACTCCAGCAAGTGATCAAGAGGATCATCCACCATGATCAGGTGGAATTTATACCAAGAATGCAAGGATGGTTCAACATTAGGAAAACCATTCACATAATTGACCATATCAACAAGAAAACAAACAAAAATCACATGATTATCTCAATAGATGCTGGAAAAGCCTTTGACAAAATACAGCATCCATTCCTATTGAAAACCCTGGAAAGTATAGGAATAGAAAGACCTTTCCTAAAAATAATAAACAGTATATACTTAAAATCATCAACAAGCATCATATGAAATGGGGATAAATTAGAAGCATTTCCAATAAGATCAGGAGTAAAACAAGGATGCCCATTATCTCCTCTAATATTTAACATTGTACTAGAAACATTAGCAGTAGCAATTAGAGAAGAAAAAGAAATTGAAGGTATCAAAGTGGGCAAAGAGGAGACTAAGCTATCACTCTTTGCAGATGATATGATGGTCTACTTAAAAAATCCTAGAGAATCAACTAAGAAGCTTGTAGAAATAATCAACAACTTTAACAAAGTTGCAAGATACAAAATAAATGCATATAAATCATCAGCATTTTTATATATTTCCAACACATCACAGCAGCAAGAGGTAGAAAGAGAAACACCATTTAAAATCACCCTAGACAATATAAAATACTTAGGCATCTATCTACCAAAACAAACACAGCAATTATACGAAAACAACTAAAAAACACTTTCCAAACAATTAAAACTAGATCTAAACAACTGGAAAAATATTGATTGCTCATGGGTAGGACAAGCTAACATAATAAAAATGACCATTCTACCCAAATTAATTTACCTATTTAGCGCCATACCTATCAAACTACCAAAAAACTTTTTTACTGAATTAGGAAAAACTATAACAAAGTTCATCTAGAATAACAAAAGATCAAGAATATCAAGGAAAATAATGAAAAAAAATGTGAAGGAAGGGGGCCTAGCAGTACCAGATATTAAACTGTACTATAAAGCAGCAGTCATCAAAACAGTATGGTACTGGCTAAGAGACAGAAGGGAGGATCAGTGGAATAGACTTGGGGTAAGTGACATCAGCAAGACAGTGTATGCTAAACCCAAAGAGCCCAACTTTTGGGACAAAAATCCACTATTTGACAAAAACTGCTGGGAAATTTGGAAAACAATATGGGAGAGAATTTAGATCAACATCTCACACCCTACACCAAGATAAATTCAGAATGGGTAAATGACTTGAATATAAAGAGGGAAACTATAAATAAGTTAAGTGAACATAGAGTAGTTTACTTGTCAGATCTCTGGGAAAGAAAACATTTTAACACCAAGCAAGTGTTAGAGAAAATTACAAAATGTAAAATAAATTATTTTGATTATATAAAACTAAAAAGCTTTTGTACAAACCAAAACAATGTAGCCAAAATCAGAAGGGAAACAACAAATGGGGAAAAAATCTTCATAACAAAAAACTCTGACAGGGTCTAATTACTCAAATATACAAGGAGTTAAACCAATTGTATAAAAAATCAAGCCATTCCCCAATTGATAAATGGGCAAAAGAGACATGAATAGGCAATTTTCAGATAAAGAAATCAAAACTATCAATAAGCACATGAGAAAGTGTTCTAAATCTCTAATAATTAGAGAAATGCAAATCAAAACAACTCTGAGGTATCACCTCACACCTAGCAGATTGGCTAAAATGAAAGAAGGGGAGAGTAATGAATGCTGGTGGAGTTGTGAACTGATCCAACCATTCTGGATGGTAATTTGGAACTATGCTCAAAGGGCCATAAAAGAATGCCTGTCCTTTGATCCAGCCATACTATTGTTGGGTTTGTACCCCAAAGAGATCATAGATAAATAGACTTGTACGAAAATATTTATAGCTGCGCTTTTTGTGGTGGCAAAAAACTGGAAAATGAGGGTATGCCCTTCATTTGGGGAATGGCTGAACAAATTGTGGTATATGCTGGTGATGGAATACTATTGTGCTTAAAAGAATAATAAACTGGAGGAATTCCATGTGAACTGGAAAGACCTCCAGGAATTGATGCACAGGGAAAGGAACAGAGCCAGAAGAACTTTGTACACAAAGACTGATATACTGTGGTAAAATAGAATGTAATGGACTTCTGTACTAGCATCAATGCAATGACCCAGAACAATTCTGAGAGATTTATGGAAAAGAATGCTACCCACATTCACAGGAAGTACTACAGGAGTGGAAACAGAAGAAAAACAACTGCTTGAGCACATGGCTTGAGGCGGACATGATTGGGGATGTAGACTCGAAACTACCACACCAACGCAACTATCAACAATTTGGAAATAGGTCTTGATCAATGACACATGTTAAAACCTGTGGAAATACACATCTGCCATGGGGGGGGGGGTGAATTCAGGGGGGTGAAGGGGAAAGTAAGAGTATGAATTATGTAACCATGTTAACTTTTCAAAAAAATAAATATTAATAAATGTTTTTAAAAAAATCAATGGTATAAAAAGAAAATGCATAAATAAAATTTTAAAGAGTTTTTTCTGTCAAAAAAAAAAAAAAAAAAGATTTGGGAAGTATACAAAGAAACCCTACCCCTTCTTTCTCATTGCATGCACTGGGACTTTCAGTCCCAGGGGTGTTTCCTCGTAGACATTAATGACTTTTTTTTTTAAATCTTTTTTTTTTTTAAAAACCCTTAACTTCTGTGTATTGGTTCCTAGGTGGAAGGGCAGTAAGGGTGGGCAATGGGGGTCAAGTGACTTGCCCAGGGTCACACAGCTAGGAAGTGTCTGAGGCCGGATTTGAACCTAGGACCTCCTGTCTCTAGGCCTAACTCTCAATCCACTGAGCTACCCAGCTTCCCCGACATTAATGACTTTTAACCTGAAGGGAGCTTCTATTCCTCTAACGCCCTCCACGTGGTTCTTCTAAAACCTGACCTAGTCCTCCCCCACAAGCCCTCCACGTGGGATCTCCAACCTGCGGCTTTCTCTAGGCCCTACCTCAGTTGATTTCCATGTGGGCCCTAGCTTTTACTCTTCAAACAGTAAGTGGAATGGCAAGCATGGGCTGCAGTGCCTATTTCAAACTATTCCTTGCGATTATCTTGCCTGAAACTCAGGGGAGGGATTCACCCCCACTACACACGCTGGCCTGATCAAGGCTTTAAACTATATACCCTCATGGAGTCATCCACACTCTGCTCAGTACAGAGCTCAGTTAGAAGGACCTTGAATTGGACCAGAAGTGGATTTTAAAACCTCAGACTGCATGGTGGTTTTTTTTAAGTCTCTGTATCTTATTATATTTTGCTGATTGTTGTTTTGTGATTTAATTTTGTTGTTTTACATTGATTTTTCTGTTACACTGCATCATTTAAGCTAATGAAGTTTTGGCTGCTAGATTAATTCTGTTCATGATTTTACTATAGCTCTCAAATAGTGAACAAATCTATTAGAATTGGTAAAAAGGGTTTTTGACTGCATTGCTTGTAATCTGTTCCTTATATTGTATTTCCTGATTTCTTTAAGGTTTCAATTTTTTTTAAGTTTACCTGTAGTCATCTGTACGATTTATGAACATCTTAAACGTTTTTTAAGTTGTAAAAAAGCCCGTAAGCCTGATGCATACTAGATTTGTCATTTCAACTATAGGATCACATGCCTTAAGTTTTTATTCAATCTTGATAATTGTATACAACCTTGAAGACTATGATGCCTTGAGAATTTAAATTATAATTTCATAAAGGGTCTTTGGAATTGACTTTAGATGCCTAGTACCCTTCTGTATTAATGATAAGGTTTTATATATTTATTATAAAGAATGTTGTCTTAAAGGGGTAGAGGAAACAAAAGGAAGTTTCCTACCCAAGCTTTTGTATATTACACAGGAAGCCAGGAGAGCTCCTACAGGAGCTTGATGTTTTGTCTCTTTGTTTTGGGTTGCTTTCCCATCAGAAGGATCTAGAATTCCTGAGGATAACTTGGACCCAGAAGTTTTTTTTTTAATCAGATTTTTTTTTTTAGGCTCTGCTCCACAACTGCCATGGAGGCAATAATAGAGTTTGTTAAGAAAATATCTCAGCCAAGGCTGAATGATTTACTATACCTGTTGAATTTGTGTCAAGTATACAATTTTTTTAGCATCATAGCAAGTGGTTATAATAATGGGTTTGTTTGCTATTATCTTTAAATGTATTGTTGGAAATTATGGTGCTTTATTTGAATGTGCATTATGAATGTGCTATTTTATGAAAGCCATTTACACTCACAGTTCATGGAAAAGCTTATAAGGAAATGGATCTCATTTTTGGGTGAGAAACCCTTCACTAATTCTAAGCTATATATATTTGATTTTTAAAACATTCTTTTATCATTTTTCTCTTCTATGAACAATACAATATTTGAGGTTTTTTAATTTTTTCCCTTTTTCTCATTTTTGTACTGAAAGTACATATAATCAATGTTAATCCTTTTTTGATTTTACAGTAATATAAGTTTAATATAAATATATATTTGGTATAATATTAATGCATACCCAAAAAGCCTTAGACTATGGTAACCTGCCAATTATTGGTAAATATTATGGGACTGTGATTAATGTCTCTCTGTCTGATTCCAGGAGAAGGGAGCAAAAAGAGCCACAAGGTCATGGAGACCGACTGAGAATCTGCAAAGTGCCAAGGAGCAAAAGGTCATGCAGACCATGGATTGAGGAAGTTCTATGCCAATACTGAAGGGCTTGAAACTAGTGTTTGAGATTCAGGGTTGCAGCTTTTCTGACATATGTTAAGAGACCGGACTTCCCCTGAGCTTCATTGCCTAGCTGAGAACCTAAGATTGGCTATCATTATGGCTCATCCCTGAGAAGGTGCAGGCAATCAGACCAGGGAAAGACATTTCCCTTGCACACATATTTGGTCCTATTATTTCTCTTATATATAGAATGGCAACTTTCTGTAGTCCTGGCTCCTGAATGGGAAATTGCAAACTGTTTAAATCACTTCAATTGGGCCTTGATTCAAGGACCTGTTATAAGTTTATTTTTTTTCCTTACATAAGACTTTGACATTTTACATTTCATTCACAAGTTAATTTTTTCTCTTTTAGTTTTTTATTTTTTTTCTTTTGCCAATTGATTTTACATAACCCCCAAAACTCAGCCATGTATCCATGGCTGATCTGGTTGTTAGCCTTAACTCTCCTTCAGGGGAGAATGTGTTATTGATTCTCCTCAGGGGGATGTGTAAGTTTTATAATCATAATGTCTGTATTATAATATATAATGTAAAATTTTAACTCTTTTGAGAGTAATTTCATGGGGAATGTATCATTCTCCTCAAAAGGGAATGTAAGTTTTATAATCTATAATGTAAACTTTAAATTCTTTGAGAGTAATTTTAGGATAAGAAATTTGCCATCTCCCCAGAATCCAGACAATGAACCTGTTTGGAGAAGGCACCATGAAGATGCCTGAAGAGCCTTCACTGGATCATGAAGATCCAAAATGAACTTTGGGGTGCAGTTGATTGAACTATGGGGAGTTGAATGCATTTGTTTTGAATATACACTCTTTTGCCAAAGGGGACTTCCCCTAATTGGCTTTTTGTCAATGTGGCTAGCAATCATTGGTTCATTGTTTTTGTCCTCTTTTCTTTTATCCCCAAATTTTTGTAATTTAAAGTTATGTTTACAAGAGCATTCGAGGAGACCAGTCTCTCTCCGCTCTCAGCGGGGAATGTGATATTGGAAATCTGGGAACCCTCAAACTTACTTTGAGGTCTCTGGTCTAAACTTCCTGTGGACATTTGGATCTCATTTCACACTACATTTCCCATGATTCAATGGGCTTCCTTCTTATGTGGTGATGTGAGCCAACGTAAAGAGAAGCTTAAATAGAGAGAACTTGATTGATATGATTTTTTCTAGGAAGCAGCCAACAGGAAGGAATGGCAGACCATTCAAATTAGATCTTAGCGGGAACATGGTTCTTTTTAATTATCAATATGGCTGTTAATAAACCCTTAATATTTTTAATTATATCCTACTATATTAATTTTATTTGTTACAATACACTAAAGAAAGCTAAGAAAAGAATTCACATGTACAAAAATATTCATAGTAGTTCTATATATGGTGGTAAAGAATTAGAAACTGAAGAAGTACACATCAGTTTGAGAATAGCTGAACAAATTATGATGTTGAATATGATGAAATACTATCATGTTATAAGAAACAATGAATGAGTTTCAAAAAAACTTGAGAGCACCTATTTGAAATAACGCAGAGTGAAATAAGCAGAAGTAGGAGGGTATTGTATACTATAACAATAATATTGTAAAGATAATCAACTTTGAAAGACTTAAGAACTCTGATTATGACAATGACCAACTATGATTCCAGAGGGTAATGGAACAAACTGAAATGTAATTTTTTTTGGCACATGTCCAATGTGAGATTTTTTGCTTGACTATGCATTTATGTTACAAGGATTTGTTTGGGGGTGTTTTTTGCTTTCTCAATGGAGGGGGAGGTTAGAAGGGGAAAGAGGTAGGAAGGAATGCAATTAAAATAATTTTTTTTTTAAATAACAAATTTTCAGACATGAAATGTACTAAATGATTTAGCTTCATTATACTTATTTGGTAAAACAAAGGAGGTGGTTCAAAGAGAGACAGTAAAAAAATAACTGAAAAAAGGACATCAATAAAACATTTTTAAAAGTACAAAGAAAGCCAAACAGTTAAGTAGACACGGTAATTTTTTTTTTTTTAGCAAGATAGTAAATTTAACACATTTTTTAAAAGACTAACTCTAGCTTGATCACATGGTTCAATGGGGATATGATAGGGGATGTAGATTCTAAACAATAACCCTAGTGCAAATACTAACAATATGGAAATAGGTCTTGCTCAATGACATATGTAAAACCCAGTGGAATTGCTTTTTGACTATGGGAGGAGGGTGGGAGGAGGAAAGGGAAAGAACATGATTCATATAGCTATGAAAAAAATATTCTAAATTAATTAAATAAACTTTTTTAAAGACTAACTCTAACAGAAATTTCCAGAATCTTATTTGCCTTCTTTATGTCCTAAAAAATGTCCATATTTGTTTATGTTAAGCTTGTAATTTAAAAAAATGTAAATCTTAAGAAATGAGTAAGGATGGTAAGAAAGAAGAGGCAGTGAGTATAAAATATTTTTTCTCCTAGAAGTCTGACAGTGAAGGGATAACATTGGATATAATCACAGGAGAAAAGCCTGAGGAGATAGTATGCATAATCAAGTGAAGATATTTTTGAGGACTGGGTAGACCTAAACATATCTAAAGGCAAATGATAAGAGATAGTAGATAAGGAAAGAATGAAAATGAGAATAAAAAAAAGATGTAATAATTATACAACACTGAAAAATATTTTCCATGTGGCAAATGTGTAACCTGAGAGATCTGGCTAAGACACATAAAAAAAAGTTAGAATTTGTGCTTCAGTCTTCAGACCAGTGCTCTGTATGTACAACACCACAGCAAAAAGAAAAATCAGGAAAAATTCCTTAGCAATTTGATGTTCCAACTCTATTTCCAAGTTTAAAGAAGACTTTCACTAAACGAAAGACAAGTTTGACAAATTTCAAGCATTCAAACTTGGTTTTCTCAGCTTAAGAAATTAATTTTCCCCTCTTCCCCCCCCCCCCCCCCCCCGTTTCACCTGTTGCTAATTTTAATCCCCTTCTCTCTCATGGCAAGCAGCAATACCGCCATACAGTACAGAGTCTCAGTGATGTCTAATATGGTCACCGGGGAGCTGGGCCTCTTAAAACAGGTTAACAGCCTCTGAATGTCACTCATGTTGCTGGAGAGAAGTATGATTGTTGCTATTAAGGCCCACACACTGATCCCCTGTGGAAAAAAGAACAAGGGAGGGAAAAGAGAATACACGCTGTATTTAATGGAAGCCAAGTTAGTCAGCCCATACCTTAAAGAAGTACTAGGTTGATGTGCTACCTGTCAGCTATCAACCAATTCTACACATTCTAAATGTTAAAGACAATGGCCCTGTCTCAACCCAGTCACCAAAGAAAGAGATGTTTTTTCCAATGTTAGCTTTCAGCTCTGAAATGGCATTGCCTCTTCTTCTCAGAGCCTGACTGATGGTACAATGGATTGCTGCTTTCATGTTTTAAAGTCTCTATAGGATATTATTTCATTGGTTACTTTATTTCAGCATGAGATCTTTGGGACTATCAGATAAGAGGTCCAATCTAATATAGTGATATCAACAATTATTGAGTGACTATTGCATGCCCCACACAACAAGGAGCAGTTAGGTAGGGCAATGGATAGAATGCCAGGCCTGGAAGACTCCTCTTCCCAAGTTCAAATCTGGCCACAGACACTTACTAGCTATGTGGCCCTGGGGCAAGTCACTTAACCTTATTTGCCTCAGTTTTCTCTTCTAAATGCAAGGGTGAAAAAGGGGTTTTATGGCTTCAATATATTAAAGATGGTCTCCAGAGGACCCCTTTTTCACCCTTACATGTAAAATGAACTGAAGAAGGAAATAAGCCACTCCTATACCTTTATCAAGAAAATCCCAAAATGGGGTTTGGACACAACTGAAAACAAAATATAATATAGGTGCCTTATGATAAGAGTTAAAATCAATTTTTCGGCCACACTGAATTGCAAGTTCTTCGTTATGGAGGTAATAGTCAACAAATTCAAAGATATTAACATATTATTATTGTATGCCAAGAACTGAGGTAGTTCCTGGAGGAGATAAAAGTTTAAGTATGTTTCCTCCTATCATTTAGTCAGAGAATATCACACACAAACCTATAACTATTAGCACATTTTTTTGTTAAAGTTCTTCTTAAACTAAAGGCAAAATCATATTTGCATGTAAAATAATCAACTCATTAGAAAACATATATTTTGGGGCAGCTGGGTAGCTCAGTGGAGTGAGAGTCAGGCCTAGAGACAGGAGGTCCTAGATTCAAACCCAGCCTCAGCCACTTCCCAGCTGTGTGACCCTGGGCAAGTCACTTGACCCCCACTGCCCACCCTTACTACTCTTCCACCTATGAGACAATACACCGAAGTACAAGGGTTTAAAAAAAAAAAAAAGAAAGAAAGAAAACATATATTTTGTGTTAATGCTGCTAAACTGACTCCTTATTAAAGAATATAGTCCTTGAACTGCTATCATCAACAATTTCTTTTTATATATATATATATTTTTTTTACATTTTTTTAAACCCTTAACTTCTGTGTATTGGCTCTATGTGGAAGGGTGGTAAGGGTGGGCAATGGGGGTCAAGTGACTTGCCCAGGGTCACACAGCTGGGAAGTATCTGAGGCTGGATTTGAACCTAGGACCTCCTGTCTCTAGGCCTGGCTCTCAATACAGAGCTACCCAGCTCATCAACAATTTCTTTAATTAATAATAGCAAAAGCTTATTATGTGACTGCTTTTTCCACTCTAAGGATAGTTATGTATTAGGGCTACATATACATTTCACAATTATACTTGAGAATAAATTTCTAATCCAAATGAGACAATCACAGGACCAGAACTAAGCATGTTAACTTCGTCTGCCAAACACCATGTGGTTCTAGGCAAGTAACAATTTAGAATCCTCATATCCCAGAATCAGTTAAGTGTTTTAGAACTAGAAGGAAACTTTTTCTAGTTAATCTAAAGTTTGTCTAGTCCAACCCTCTCATTATACAGATGAAAAAGTGAAGGCCAGAAAATATTAAGTGATTTACCCAGTTATCACACAGAAGGCAAGATTATCTGTAAACTATCAACCAAGTCCATTAACTCTGAGTACTAGAGATTGACAAGTTTTTCATTTGTAAAATAGACTGGAGAAGAATATAGCAAATCTCTCTAGTATCTTTGTCAAGAAAACCACAAATGAGGTCACAGAGTTAGATCCAACTGAAATGACTGAACAACAAAAAACTAGGGATTGAAAGGTCTTCTCCCAACTCAATCTAGAGTCAGAAAAAGTATTTTCTTCTGATGGGCTTCATCTCTGGAATTTCTTTCACATTCTCTCTCAAACGTAGCCCTAAAAGGGGCAGCTGGGTAGCTCAGTGGATTGAGAGCCAGGCCTAGAGATGGGAGGTCCTAGGTTCAAATCTGGCCTCAGACACTTCCCAGCTGTGTGACCCTGGGCAAGTCACTTGACCCCCATTGCCTACCCTTACCATTCTTCTGCCTTGGAGCCAATACACAGTATTGACTCCAAGATGGAAGGTAAGGGTTTAAAAAAAAAAATGTAGCCCTCAAGTTCTTCAGTGGCAAGCAGCAAAATTGAAACTTGACCCTTCCATACAACTGGAGCTTTCAAACAATTAAACAAACTGCCTCATAGTATAATGAGCTCTCTATAACTACAAAATCAAGCAGAGGTTAAATGACTATCTGTCAGAGACGCTACAAAAGGGATTCTGGCACTAGATTAAGACATTATTAGAAGAGTCTATTAGACTTCCACTCTCAAGTTCTATGGTCCTATGGTCTTTCATTGCTTCACTGGGACATGGAGAAAACCAAATGCTAGATTACAGTAGCAAAGAATTATGAAACTCAAGAAAGAACTACGATAATACAAAGTGTTCTAAGCAGAACTCTTTCCTCAATATATACTCTTCTTCTTCAGAGATAACAATGCCTTCTTTCCCCAAATCCTCCTACATACCCCAGGAGCACTGTAGAGATCAAGCATCTTGTGACGAAGGCACGCCTCTGCCTGAGGGAAGAGAGGATGATCCTTCAAACAGCACCTCGCTTCCTCAGGATGGACATGCTGCACATACTTAGTACTGACTGTGTATCTGTAGGACAACCACAAAACAGGGTTAATGTGGAAGGTGGTCATAATTGCCTGTGGAACAAGCATAATAAGGCTGCTAGAAAATTTTTATCAATTAAATCTAAGTACTTTGCATAGAAAAAGCCAAAGAGACAGAAATCTGCCCTGTCCTTACAAACCTCTCTTCATACAAAGCATTTTGAAGTTACATTTTTAATATTCTCAAAGACTTCTTCATTTCCTTAGTCCAAATCATTATCCTATTCCAGTCAGAGGGAAAAGGGGGACTAGCTTGGAAATCCTATCTTTGAGCAGAGATATTCTCTAAACTTTTGACACTGTTTTAGGAGTTAAAAAAAACAAGTATGGCCCCCAAGAAAGAGTTAGGAGCTAAGAGTCCACCTCCCTACTCTGCGGAAGCTGACAACTTGCATAAATTAGTTTTATAGATTCTTTTCCTTTTCTCCCTTTCTTTAAAAAAAAAAATCTTTGTTCTAGTAGAGAATGGCTCTTTGGAAGTGAGGGGGAGAAATACTAGGATAAATTTTTGCAATATAAGAACAAAATGTATCAATAAAATTTTATTTAAAAAAAGAAATGGGTCAAACTTTAAAAGGGGATAATATAATAAAAAGTTCTTCGACTATGACACTAATTAATAGCAAAGTTTTCTTTAGTCAGGTAATTCTGGAAAGGTCTTCAGACTGAAGTATTCCCCTAATATACTTTGTAATAGATATCTTGAAATATATAGCTTAAAAGGGAAGAAGACTTAAGGGGAGAATATGCTTCTTTAGTTTATAGGACTTTCTGCATTTTGTTTGTGTGACTTTGTGGAGGAATAAACTTGTCTAAGACCCCATACTCACCGTATGAGGTTCAACAAACACAGGTTCTCTTCCTTTGTTATGGCATAGTTCAAAAGGATACTTTCCACTTCACTGATAGCTCGTTCCTCATTCATCACATAACGATGGTACAGCTTCTTCCAAGGAATAAACTGTGGAATGGAGAATTTAAAGGTAACAAAAGAGCTCAGAGTTCAGCACATCGAAAAGAAGAGATTACCTAGAGCTCAAGACACAAGTAGAGAGAATTACTTCCCCATTACTAAAGTCAGAAGTCTTGATTATAGCCCTGGTATTATTCCCACTAATTTCCTGCATAATCTTGGATAAGTTCTCACTGTGACATCACTACTTCGGTTTTCTCATCTATAAAACAGAGAAATGAACTTAAGTCTCCTGGAGACTACCAACAAAGATAAAATGAAAGACATGAAAGTTTCTTAAAATAAAACACTGTGGAAAAAGCATTGTTTTTCTTTAAAAAAAATTATTTATATTTTCAGTTCCAAATTCTCTCCCTCCCTCAATTTTCTCTCCTCTCACTGAAAAGATAAGAAATGCTATCCATTATATATATGTGAAGTCATGCAAACATATTTCTGTATTAGCATATGTACTATTTAACTTCATTCAAGAAAATGTCTATCAGAAGCTAGAAAGTGTTAGCTATGAGCTACATTTGAAGAGGTGCATGGCTAAACATGAGCATCCTCTGAAAAAGCCATCAGTCAAATGAAGAAATATCTCATCAGGCCATTCTTTCCTGATCAATTACATAATTAACACCAATTAAAAGTATCAAGGAAACATAATACAAAATAACTCCAATATTTTGAGCCAGAAATAACTACCAAAAAGCCAAAAGTTCAAGTATGGCAAAAGTTCTGTTCCTCAGGAGTCTTAAAGCCAAGCAATTTCCCCATAAATCCTTTGTGTTTTAAATCAATTCACTCTTCACTTTGGTCTATTTTGCACCCTACTCCTTGACTTTCAGATTTTTACATAAATGAAGTTAGGTATAATTTTTGTTATGGATCTAATCCCAAAGGCTGGCATACATGAGATATAAATGTCACAAAATATCCTACAAGCCTTTCTCAGGAGTCAGCCAAGAATAATCAAATTATTCCGAAAGAATACAAAGTCACAAAGATGGAAATCTACTACCAATGTAAGAAATTTACTACTAGGTTAGATGAATTTTCCTTAAGTATGCTGAATCACACAATAGTATCTACAAATTTTTTTGTGGGGTAATATGGGATGGCATCAATCTCAAAAAATGCCCCACAAAGGTCTTATGACAAATAATGCTATCACCTTCAGAGAAAGAACTGATAAAGAGTCTGAATGCAGATGGAAGTATACTATTTTTTACTTTATTTGTGTTTTGATTGGGGGTTTTGGTTTTATATAAGTAGTCTTTTACAACATGACCAACATGAAAATGTTTTGCATAATCATACTATATTATAGCCCAGGTCAAATTACTTACTATCTCAGGGAGGGGAGAGAGAAGGGAGGAATTTCAGAAAATATATGTTAAAATTGCTATTACATATAATTGGGGAAATAAAATGATTTTTTAAAAAATATCCCCCAAAGAGAGGCCAAGCCACACAAATAATAAAAAACAAAAACAAAAATCTTAGTATCAAGGCTCCTGCCTGAAATACAACCAATGGAAAAAAAACTTGCTTTTAAAGGAAAAGTTTCTTTCATTTCAAGTCTATGGCACTCTGCTTACCAGTGGGTCGCTGATAATCTCCCTCCAAAGGTGGCACACCAGGCTTAGGTTCCTATAGAGATCTTCCATAGGGATGAAACCAAAAATGTGCCTCAGGACTTCACTGGGAAGACTACAAATGTGGCACTGAGGCTCCTGACTGGGCAAGTTTCCAAGAAGGCCATAATAAGGGTCAGGTTCAGGGCCATTTTCCTCATCTTCCTGCTTATTTTGTTTGGGGTCCACTGGGACCTGGAAGAAACAATTCACTTCCCATTTCACTTCCTCAAGATCTGTGGATGACATAGGTAATTGATCCTTAAGGTTTTTCTTAGCAACGCTACCACACTGGTTTCTTTCTGTAACTTCATTTCCTTCCTGGTCAAAGGAGAGACATCGCTTCCTAGAAGTGGCAACAGATCCCAAAGTGTCTACTTTAGATTCCTCTTCATGTTCTTGAGGCAAAGCACAAGCAAAGGCCATTTCATCAGCAGCAGTATTATTTTCGTCAGGGGAGCCACTTTGGGCCATGTCATTGGTGCATGATCGTTGAATAACTGGGAAGAAATCAGTGATCCGTCTCTGAAACCTCAGTGCTGCATGGAGAAACCAAGGAGGAAAGAAATTAAATGAATGATGACTATCATCCTACTACTAGAACATTTATAAGTATTTAGTGCATTTTAACCACACAAATTACCTCCTAATTATCTAGGGAGTGGATTAGAGGAAAGATTAGAAATGACTGGCTATGCAAAACAGTAAATCCATATGCCATTTACATTTGACTTTAGGTGGACATATTTTGAGATGCAAACAGATCTAGTCAGTTGGTTAGTCAGTCAAACAACAAGCATTTTTTAAGTCAGTCAATAAAGTGCTCTCTATGTCCTGGAGATACAAAGATACAAATTAAACAGTCCTTAAGGAGAAGTTACTAGACCTGAGATATAGGCAAGTGAGGAACCACTATATGTTATTTGGTACTAAATACTATATCATACTAGGGAACATTTAAATAAGTGCTGAATAACAAGATGCAAACTAAGCACCTCAGTGCTGAAGAGAAAAAAAAAATATGGTCAGTCACATTCATAGATTAAAAGCTATATGCATTCACCTCATCCTAGGCCAAAATCCAAGTCCTTCCTGACTTACTCCTATTATAAGAAATTCACATCTTAGAGGAGCCTCAATGAAGAAAAGGTCTGGTCACTAAGATTCAGAGAAGCACACTGGCTCTTTGTTAAACATTGGAAGAATTAAGATATAATGAAGATGTGGAGGTGAAACCAAGATGGAGGAGTGGTAGGAACCAGGGTGGGAGTTCGCCTCCACAAAACATCTCTAAACAAATAGAGAAGAACAAGCAATAAACTGAATCCTGATGGGAAAATCCAGGAAAAAGGCCCCATGAATCAATTGTTCAGCTAGCTCAGCACAGAGAGGGAGACCTTATGGACACTAGGGAGCAAAGACAGATGCCAAATGGCAATTTTGACACCTGTTACTCAGTTCTGGGTCACAGATCTACGGCAAGTTGAGGAGACCGGTGAAGAAGAATGGGATTCTCAGGTAGGGAGGTCCTACGCTGGGTTTGGAGAGAGAAATGCCAGCAGTAGCAGCAGCAGCAGTGTGACTCATACTCCACGATCAGAGTAGAGGCTTACATCTATCATTCAGCCCAGGAGAGCAGGAATTCCAGACCAAAGGAGAGCCTATAATTAATTCTACCACACAGATCCAATGAAACTTCTAGCTGGCTGTGATAGGGACAGAGTCCAGCAACAATCTGCTACTGCAGAGACCTAAACCCAAGTCAAGAAACTGCAGGGCTCAGACTAAGAGGGGGGGAAAGGGAGAGGGGCAGCAATCAATTCCAGAATAACACAACGTTCAATACCACAAAGAAAGCAGCAAGAGAACCAGCCCAGACTTTCCATTCAGCAGTGCCACAAAGTCCAGCCCTAACATCAAAGTCTAAAGTTGGGAAGCAGGTGGAAGAATAAGGAAACAAAAAAGAATCCTTCCATTAAGAGCTATTAGGGTAGCGGGAAAGCTCAAGACACAAATGCAGAAGAAAATGACTCCAAAATATCTACAAACAATGCCTCAGAGAAAAACATAACTTGGGTACAAAGTCAACTAGAATCTTGGAAGAAATGAAACAAAAATTTTAAGAGCTTAAAATGTTTTTATAAATGAATAAGAGTACGTAAGGGGAAAAAATGGGGAAAGAAATGAGTACTATGGAAGAAAGAACTGAACAAAGAATTATCTTGCCCAAGCAACAAACTCCCTGAAAATCAGAATGGACCAAATAGAAGTCAATGATGCCACTGAAGTAAAAAGTAGTATTTAAAACAAAGTCAAAAAACTGAAAATGCAGAAGAAAATGTAAGGTTATCTCATACCAAAAAAAATTATCTAGAAAAGGGATTAGGGTTTGAAAAATTAAGGAATCGTTAAGACTATGTGAATGCCCAAGAGCTAGAGGCTAGATATCCCATTTCAAAAATCTGTAAAACTGCCCAGATATTGGAATCACAGGACAGAAAAAAAAAAAGAAAAAGAAACTCCTCTGGTCACCTCTTGAAAGATACCACAATGAAAACTCTCAGGAATATCACAGTCAAAATCCAGAGTTTCCAAGTCAAATAAAAAAATACAAGTAACCAGAAAGAATTCAAGTACTGAGGAACAAGTAAGGATCCCACATGACTTAGCAGCCACCACTATAACAGAACTTCAGAACTTGGAACTGATCCAAGCATTCTGGAAGACAATTTGGAACTACACCCAAAGGGCTATAAAACTGCTCATACCTTTTGAACCGGTAAAACCACTACTGGGTCTGTATCCCAAAGAGATAAAAAAAAGAGGGGGGAAAAACCAACTTGTACAAAAATATTTATAGCTGCTCTTTTTGTGGTGGCAAAGAATTGGAAATTGAGGGGATGTCCATCATTTAGGGAATGGCTGAACAAATTGTGGTACATGTTGGTAATGGAATATTATAGTGCTATAAGAAATGGTAAGCAAGATGATTTCAAAAAAGCTGTAAAGATCTGTGGGAACTAACAGATCAAAACAAGAAGAACTGGAAGAACATTGTACACAATAACAATACTGGACAATAATCTGTGAAAACTTAGCTACTCTCAGCAATGCAATGATCTGGGACAATCCTGAAAGACTTATGACTGAGAATGCTATCCACATCCAGAGAAAGAACTGTTGGAGTTGTCTTTCACATCAATATCTTTGGTCTTATATTGGGGTTTTGTTTATGTATGGGTTTGTTCTTACAATGACCAATATGGAAGTGTGTTTTGCATTACAATAAAAATTTAAGAAAATAAATAAAATAAAATCCTAGTATAAGAACTCCACTCTCAGAAGGGCACTTTGGAGCACAATCCCCTTTCTGATGAATGGTTTCAGGTGACTAGCCTCCTCAATGCAGCGCTGCCTTTCCATGAATTTTATTGTATGCCTAAATTGCATGTCAGGTCCCCTTTTCTGTCTCTCCTTCTCCATCCTCCCCACTGTTTGCAATAAAGCCTTGCACTGATTGACCTCCACTGTTTTATGTGTTATTCTCAACACTGCAGCTCATTAAAGGGGTGCTTTCCTTAACATTTTGGGCCCGTAGGCCTCTCACAGACATTAACCTACTGACAGTCACAAACAGAATGGACAAGGATGACACTGTGAGCCCAACTGTAGAAAGCAAGGTCAACAGGGAGCCCTCTTCTCTCTCTGAGACTCCTCAATCTCATTTGTACACAGCAGTTTCATGCTGCTTCTCCCATTATCCTGGAAGCTTTTCAGAGGCAGGAGTTGTCTTCTGCCTTTCTTTGGACTCCTGAAGCTTACTTAGCACAGTGCCTGTGCACTTAGTAAATGCTTACTGACTCATTACAATAGCTAGCATTTATAAAGTATTTCAAAAGTTTACAAAGCTTATACTGCCTTATTCGATTCTCACAATCCTATGAGAGGTGCTTTTAAGGAAACTGAGGCAGAAGTTAAGTGACTTACTTGCCCAGTGTCAAACAGCTAGTAAGTTTCTAAGGCAAGATTTGAACTCAGGGTTTTCCTGACTCCAAATTCAGTGCTCTCTCTACTGTCCCACTTACCTGTCTCAACATTATATGTTATACTTGCTATTATAGATGATGAAATTTAGAATCAAATAAGGATTTGCCCAAGGTCACAAAGTTATAGAAGAGGCAAAATTCAAACCCAGTTGTCTCTTATGCCACTTATTCAAGACTAGCAAAAAATTAAAGCTGGATAGTTGAATATGGAGAGGTTATTATTGCCAGGATAAGGAATGACTCTTGAAGTAATATGATGAAATTATTATTTTAAGATTAATCTGGCTTTAATGTACAGAAAAGACTGAAAGGATGAGATAAAAAAAGGTTGCAGAGAACATAAGCTAACTGTGAGGTGATATTATGACCTGAATTAAATTAAATTAGTTGCTGTGTGAATGAAGAAAAATGAATGGATCATACTTAATGACCCAGCAGACAAAGAGGAAAGAGTGTGGTTATTGTAAACTTGTTATTAGTTGCTGTTATAATGATAGGATTCCAATATGGAGTCACTTAGGCTAACTGGTCCTGATGCCAATAAAGCAAATAACCTCGAGAACTTCTCAAGCACATCTGGGTCTGATTAGAAATGTCACTATAACACCAATTACTTGTTTCCAATCAAGCCCATTTTTTGGCCACCTGAACCCCAACTTTGAACGTTTCCTCCCTGACATGTATCGCTCTCCCTCCTCATGCTGACAAACCTCTGTCCATTGATATTGCCATAAAGGATGTTCATATCCTTTGTTTTGCCTGCTTACTACACTGAAGAACCCCAAAGTCCTTGTTTACATCAGCTTCCCAAGTATCTACTTCATGTAAATTCCTAAACCTAAGTCTTTGCTATAACCCAAGCAGTGAGGCCAAATATAACAGAGTATTCTAGGGTTTCATCCTGAAAGAATAATGAAACTGAATTGTGTGTGCTCTCCTATGGCATTAAAATTAAATGAGATTTCTCTTACAACCTCTTAGTTTTTAAAAATACAAACATACCTCTGTTTCCTCTCTTTAGTTTAGGAGAGAGTCTCCAGTTCAGATCTCTATTTGTCCACCTTCGGCTTAAGGGCTGGGTCAGAGAAAATGAGCCCTCCCTGCTTTGGGCTAAGTACTGGCAGTCAATGGCTGTGAGTTGTATCCGTTTAAATGGTCTCACTGAGAGCAATGATAAAAAAAGAATTGGTAAATGTATTAGTTATCACTAACTTACCAAAATAGCCAGGAAATGCAATCAAATCTCAGTTATCCAGTAGCTATTTGGTTTGTGGTTTGTCCTAGCCCTTTTCCTTTTCTTTCCCAGGTACCCATCTTTTGACCAGTTAGCTCCTAAGCATCACTTCCTTAGCACTTCAAAAAAGAGCTCAGAGGGAAGCTGGGTGGCTCAGTGGATTGAGAGCCAGGCCTAGAGATGGGAGGTCCTGGGTTCAAATCAGGCCTCAGACACTTCCTACCTATGTGACCCTGGGCAAGTCACTTAACCCTAATACCTAGCCCTTACCACTCTTCTGCCTTGGAACCAATACTTGGTATTTATTCTAAGACAGAAGAAAAGGGTTAAGAAAAAAGAGAGAGCTCAGAGATGGCAAAATGATGACAGTTGACTTTCTCACAATGTTATCTGGCAAATAATGTCTTGTTCCTATACCTAAAATGTCTTCTATTTTTCCCTGGTTAAAGCCCTGTTTTCTTAAAAAAAACAAGGGAGTTATAAACTAGATAACCTTTGAGATCTCTTACAGCTCTAGATCTCTGATCAAATGATTCTATAAACACCAATCCTGACTGTTGGGACATGCAATGTTTCATAAAGCCCATTGTTCTCTCTCTCTCTCTCTCTCTCTCTCTCTCTCTCTCTCTCTCTCTCTCTCTCTCTCTCTCTCTCTCTCAGGCAAATGCATTCCTCATTTCTTTCTAGTCAAACTTGCTCATTATAATCACACATGTTCATTTTCCTTTTTTTTTCCTTTCTATTTATGCCAGTGGTTCTTAATCAGAAATTATGAAGGTTCTTTATTTTATTTTGATAACTGCTTTTCAATAATTGATTTCCTTTGCAATCCTCTGTATTTTATTTTATACATTTAGAAAACATTCTCAGAAGGGATTCATAGCTTTTACTAGACTACCCAATTAGGCTCATGACACATAAAAAGCTAAGAATTCCTAATTTTATGGTTTCCTAAGCATCTAAACCTTTCCCAACTGTCCCAGTCAATAACATTTTCTCATAAGACTTCACAAAATGTTTTGCTTTACAACTCACTAATGTATTTATCATGTCTTATTTTGTAGTTGTTTTGTGTATGTGCCATACTATACATAAAAGCCGAAACTATCTTTATAGAAACTTTGCATCTCCCCCAACATTTAATATATACAAATAATCATTAAATGTTTGTTGAATTGAATCAAACTGGGGTTAGCTATTAGTTAAAATAATTTTTTAATTGTCCAGGGATTTTAATGATCTACTTTGTTTTCATTACCATAAAAACATCAAGAGTTGGTAATTATTAAAAATGAAGCAACTAGGAGTAGCTAGGTGGTTCAGTAGAGTCAGAGCCAGGCCTAGAGATGAGTGGTCCTGGGTTCAAATGTGGCCTCAGGCACTTCCTAGCTGGATGACCAAGGGCAAGCCACCTAACCCCAATTACCTAGCCCTTTCTGCTCTTCTACCTTGGAACCAATACTAAAAATATTGATTCTATCATGGAAATTAAGGGTTAAAAAAAATGAACCAACTCACAATCATTTTTTTATACAGACTTGCTATATTATCAAAAGCAGGCATAATAAACAAGATTATTACAGACTCTTGATCAAATTAAAGGTAGAGCTTTATTTTGTGTTTCTTTGTATGTCCACAGAGACTAGCGCAGTACACCTTGCACATGGTACTCAATAGATAACTTGTTTAATGACTGGTAAGCTTTGGGAGTGTATATACTATGATATTCTGCTCTTTTCCTACAGGACTGGCTAGGAGAGTATAAGGCTATGAAAAAAAAAAAGAGTTACACTATATACTCGTGTTCCTAGAATTTGTTTTCATGAAGATTCTGAACAATCATCAATATAGCAAATACTAGAAAAATCATTCAACATATTCTCTAAACAAACAAAAATTTATGACTGGTTACTGGCAAGGTAAATTATGAAGTGATGTTCTCTATAGCCAGCACAATTTCAACAGCCATCTGGTTTCAGCCCTCTCTGAAATAAAGTTATAAAATCAAACAAAACCCTTTAAATATCTTACAGAAGTAGAAAATTTGGGGGTTTTTTAAGTTTGTGGATTTAAAATATATAGCAATGAATTAATTTTCCCAATATGATATAAATGACTGTAAACCACAACTAACTGAAGTGTGATACAGACAAATTACCTATAAAGTTATTCGTAGATTTAGAGCTGGGTCTTAAGACTTAGTCTTAAAGATCATCTAGTCCAAGTTTGTTTTAGACATAAGGAAACTGAGGCCCAAAGAGATTAAGTGACTTGTTCAAGGTCACACAGGTACTGATTTGGTTAAACCTAGGTTCTCTAACTCCAAATTCAGTGTTCTTTCTACTGTATCACACTCTTTGTTATCTACAAATCTGGTTAAAACAAATGTAAATTTATTAAAGCAGAAATATTATAATATTTATCAAATGAATAACCAGATAATGTCCAAGATTCCTCTTAGCTCTAAAATTTTAATTCTCTACTTCTAAGAATCCAAAGAAAAAAGGAACACAACTTCTAACAGATGAGATAACTACAGTTGCCAAAAATAATAAATACTTTGCAATACTGATTCATTCAGATTAAGAAATATACATATCTCATTATAGGCATGCAAATAATAAGCTACATGCAGAACTAAAGGGGAGAAAAGTAGCCTAGAATGTAATAGGGAAACAATGCAAGACTTTCTTCAAGGTCCTCTGTAACACATAAGAAAAAATCTTTTTGACAATAAAAAAGCTGGAAATTATGAAATATCATGATCTCAAAAAAAAGTTCAAAACTTGGCTATGTCAGGAGTTGTGCTAGTAGGTGAGGATAGAAATTCAAATAAGTGAATCAACTAGGCATATACCAATATTTCTTTTTTGTTTTTTTAACCCTTACCTTCTACCTCAGAGTCAATATTATGTATTAGTTCCAAGTCAGAAATAGTGGTAAGGGCTAGGAAATGGGGGTCAAGTGGCTTGCCCAGGGTCACATAGCTGGGAAATGTCTGAGGCCACTTTTGAACCCAGGACCTCCCATCTCTAGGCCTGGCTCTCAATGCACTGAGCTACCCAGCTGCCCCCCATATACCAATATTTCATATCATATACTAACACAAAGTCAAATGGATACATGATTTAGAAATAAAGGGTAATACCATAAACAAATTAAGAAAGCATGGAATAGTCTGAAATTTTTATACTAATTTTCTCTGAAAAAAAGCCTCATTCTCAAATATAAATTTAGACAACAGAGTCAAAGTTATAGGAATATAAAGCATTCCCCAACTGCCAAATGATCAAAGAATATTAACAGGCAATTCTCAGAGAAGATATTAAAACTATCTTTAGTCATATGAAAAATTGCTACAAATCACTATTAATTAAATAAATGCAAATTAAAACCAATCTCAGGTACCACTTCACACCTATCAAACTGACTAATATGACAAAAAAAAGAAAATGATAAATATTAAAGAGGATATGGGAAAATTGGGACACTAATACACTACTGGTGGAGCTATAAACTAATCCAACTATTCTGGAGAGTAATTTGGAACCATGACCAAAAAACTATTATCCTTTGACCCAGCAATACCACTACTAAGGCTGTATCCCAAAGAGATCCAAGATAGAGAAAAGAACTTAACTTATACAAAAATATTTATAGCAGCTATTTTTGTGGTGGCAAAAAACTGGAAACTGAAAAAATGCGCATCAACTGGAGAATGGCTGAACAAGTAGTGATATATGATTGTAATGTGTAGCCCCGAGTAGTGAGAGCAGGCCTCCAAAAAAATCAGAGCCATCAGCTAGAAATCACAAAGCATGTATTCTGCTCCCCAGCATGAGGAAAGCAAACTTTCCCTCTCCCCAAATATTAGATGTCCAGGCAAGAAAATAATAATACAAGAGTTCTGTAAGAAAAACATGCAGTATTGGGCCATACATTGATATGCTGACATGTGATTTATTAGCCTACAGAAAACATTGCTTAGAGCCACTAAGGCAATCTACATACATTGTTTCCATCTTGTAAATGATTGCCAATCATTGTTCCTGCAAAAGGCTTACCCAATTCTTTAGCCTATGTCATTTTCCCTATAAATTATGCACTCCAAATCAATAAACTTTGTCATTGTCCAGCAAGAGGATGTCTGCAAGTCTGATCTGTAAGTGGGGGGGGGAGGGTTGGAGTGGGGGTTGGGGTTGTTGATCCTCCTGTAATCCAAAAAATCATTTCTCTCACCCCAGTTTGAGGACCCACGGGCTGTTTGTAGAGCTGGCCTCAACAGTAATGGAATACTATTGTGCCATAAAATGATGAGTTCAGAAAAATCTGGAAATTTAGCAATTATGCATTGTTGGTGGAGTTGTAAACTGATTCAACCAATATGGAGGGCAGTTTGGAACTATGCTCAAAATGCTATAAAACTGTGCATACTCTTTGATCCAGTAATACCATTACTAGGTTTATATTACAAAAAAAAAAAAATTTTTTTTAAAGTGGGGGTGTGGGGAAAAGATCTACTTGTACAAAAATATTTATAGCAGTCCTTTTTCTGGTGACAAAGAATTGGAAATTGAGAGGATATCCATCAATTATGGAATGGCTTAGCAAATTGTGGTATATGATGGTGATACTGTGCTATAAGGAATGATGAGAAGGTGATTTCATAAATAACTGGAAAGACATGAATTGCTGCAGAATGAAATGAGCAGAACTAGGAAAATACTGTGTAATGATCAACTGTGAAAGTCTTAGCTACTCTCAACAATACAATGATTTGGGACAATTCTGAAGGATGAAAATGCAACAAAAATTTTTTAGCATGGAATTCAAAATTAGGAAACTATTCTAAAAAATAATGGTTCCAAGAACAAATTATAGAATCAATAATTTCATTAAAGAGAATGACAATGAGAAGACGATATACCAAAATTTATGGGATGCAACCAACGCAATGTGTAGGGGAAGATTTATATCTCTAATTGCATATATCAAAAAAATAGAGAAAGAATAGATCAATTAATGGGGCATAAAACTAAAAAACTAGAAAAAGAACAAATGAAAAGCTTCTCAAATAAGCACCAAATTGGATCCTAAAAAAAAAAAAAATAAAAGATTAATAAAAGTAAAAGTAAGAAAACCACTAAACTAGTAAATAAGACAAGAAGCAAGTTTTATTGGGGCGGGGGGAGTAAAATAGATAAAGCATCAGTTCATTTGATTTTTTAAAAAAGGGAAAAAAACAAATTACCAGTACCAAAAATGAAGAATGAATTTACAACCAAAGAAAAAGAAACTAAAGTAATCATTAGGTATTATTTTACCCAATTATATGCCAATAAATTTAACAATCTAAGTGAAATGGATGAATATTTGTGAAAATATAAATTGCCCATACTGATAGAATAAGAAATAGAATACTTACATAATCGAATCTTAGAAAAATAAATCGGACAAACCTTCAGTGAGTTCCCTAAGGAAAAAATCACCAGGACCAAATGGATCACAAGTGAATTCCACTAAACATTTAAAGATCAACTAATTCTAATCCTATATAAACTATTTGGAAAAATAAGCAAAGAAGGTATTCTATTAAATTCTTTTTAAGACACAAACATGGTGCTGAAACCTAAACCAGGAAGAGCAAAAATGGAGAAAGAAAACTATAACTAACATGATTTAACTAATGAATATTGATGCAAAAGTCCTAAATAAAAACTAGGTAAGAGATTACAGCAATTTATGACAAAGATCATACATTATGACCAAGTAGGGTTTATACCAGGAATGAAGGGCTAGTTCAATATTAGTCAGACCATTAGCATAACTGACTATATGAATAACAAAACCAAAAGAAATCATAGAATTATCTCAGTAGATGCAGAAAAAGCTTTTTGACAAAAACAGTATTAAAAACACTAAAAAGAATAAGAATCAATGGAGCTTTCCTTAAAATGACAAGTAGTATCTTTTTAAAACCATCAGCAACCATTACTTGTAACAAAGATAAACTAGAAATCTTCCCAATAGACCAGGGTTGAAGCAAGAATGCCTATTGTTACCACTATTATTCAATATTGTATTAGAAATTATAGCTATTGCAGTAAGAGAAGAAAAGGAAGTGGAAGGAATTAAAATAGACAATAAGGAAACAAAATTAAAACTCTTTGCAGATGATATGACAGTATACTTGGAAAATCCTAAAGAACCATATTTTTAAAAAACTAGTTGAAATAATTAACAATTTCAGCAAAGTTGCTGGATATAAAATAAATCTACATAAATAAAGCATCAGAATTTCTATGTATTACCAACAAAGTCCAGCAACAAAAGACAGAAAGAGAAATTCCATTTAAAATAACTGTAGGTCTTGATCAATGATACGTGTAAAACCCAGTGGAACTGTGCATCAGCTAAGGGGGGGGGGGCTTAGGGGGTACTGGGGGAGAGGGAAAGAACATGAAATATGTAACTAGGAGAAAATATTCAAAATAAAAAAAATAATTTCAAAAAAAAAATAACTGTAGACTGATATAAAATGCTTAGGAGTCTACCTGTCAAAAGAAACTCAGGAACTATATGAACGCAATTACAAAACATTTTTTCACACAAAGTCAGATAACAAAAAATGACAATTCTACCCAAATTAATTTGTGCAATGTTATACCAAACTACCAAAATTCTTTTATAGAGCTAGAAAAGAATAACAATTCATCTGGAAGAGCAAAATGTCAAGAATGTCAAGGGAATCAATGGAAAAAATAATGTGAACAGAAGGTGGCCTTAGGCATACTACATCTCAAACTGTATAACAATGTGGTAATCATCAAAACAATCTGGTTCTAGCTAAAAAATAAAGTGGTAAATCAGTGGAATACATTTGATACACTATACACAGTAGTAAATGACTATAGTAATCTAGTTTTTGATAAACACAAAGATCTAAACTTCTGGGACAAGAACTCACTATTTTACAAAAATAACTGGGAAAACTGGAAAGCAGTTTGGCAGAAATTAGATAAAAAGAAATATATCACACCATATACTAAAATAAGGTCTAAATGGGTATCTGATTTAGACATAAAGGGTGCTACCACAAACAAATTAGGATAACACAGAATAGTTTGCATATCCACAGCATAAGGAAGAATTTCTGACTAAATAAGAGATTAATTAAAAGGATATGGATGCAAAATGAATAATTCTGATCACGTGAAATTAAAAAGGGGTTGCACAAACAAAACAAATGCAGTTAAAAAAAAGCAGGACACGGGGTAGGTAGGGGGGAATTTACAGCACGTATCTGATAAAGACCTCATATTTCAAATAAAGAACAGAGTCAAACTTTAAGCCATTCCCCAATGGTCAAAGGACATGAACAGGCAGTCAGTTTTCAGATGAAGAAATCAAAGCTAACTATAGTCATATGAAAAAATGCTCAAGTATAAATTACAATAACTCTGAGGACCACTTCACACCTATCAGACTGGCTAATATGACAAAAGGAAAATGAGACACTGGAAGACCGATATGGGAAAATTGGGACAGTAATGCACTGTTGGTGGTAGTGTAACTAATCCAATCATTTCTGAGAGCAATTTGGAACTATGCCAAAAGTACTATAAAACCATGTATATCCTTTGACCTAGCAATACCACTACCAGGACTATATCCCAGAGATCAAAGTAATTGAAATGGAACTAAATGTACAAAAAATATTTACAGCAGCTCTTTTTGTGTTGGCAAAGAAGCAGAAATTGAGGGCAGGCTCATCAGTTGAGGAAAGCCTGAACAAGTTGTGGTTTATGATTGTAATGGGAATACTATTATGCTATAAGAAATGAAGAGCCAAAATGCTTTCAGAAAACCTGGGAAGATTTATATGAACTGATGCAATGTGAACAAAACCAGGAGAACACTGTTCACAATAATAGCAATACTGAATAATGATCAGCTGTAAATGGCTTAACTAATGTTAATAACAACTGTCAGAAATACAATGATCCACGAAAATTTCAAGGATTTATGATGAAAAATGCTATCCACCTCTAGTGAAAGAACTGATGGAATATGAATACAAATTAAAGCATTCTTCTTTTACTTTTTTTTCTTGTTGTGGTAGTTTTTTGGTATTTTCTTTTACAACATAGCCAATACTTAAGTATGTTTGGAATGCCTGAACATGTATAATCTATATCAAATTGATATGAGGGACTAAAGGAGGGAATTTAGAACTTAAAATTTAAAAAAACAAATGTTAAAAATTGTTTTTGAGAAACTTGAGAAAATATTTTTTAAATACATCTTTAATAGAATGTTCAAAATTCCTGATGAAAAGGTCTTAATCCCCATACTCCCCTATTTAAAACCCAGTGTACAGCTTACTGCTCTCTGACCATACCCTATGCGCTCCTGCCTTAGATCATCCTGTTCCCTTGAATGGTATGTCTTCTTCCTCACTCCCCTCACCCCCTAAAAAAAAAAAAACCTCCACTCTGTCTTTCCAATTAGTAGGCCATTCTTCAAGGCCCAACTCCAATCTGACTTCCACGATGAAACCTTGCAGAAAGCAATTTCTAGAGGACAGCTCCATGGATTGAGAGCCAGGTCTAGAAAAGGAAGATCCTGGGTTCAAATCTGACCTTGGACACTTCCTAGCTCTGTGACTCTGGTCAAATCATTTAACCCCTATTGCCTAGCTCTTACCACTCTTCTGCCTTAGAATGAACAGCTAGAAGGTAAAGATTAAAAAAACAAAATAAAAGCAACTTCTTTCTTCTAAATTCCCAAAGTACTCTGTACCTTTCACTGTACTTTCAAATTCTCCCTTCCATTAGCTATTTGAATACATCTTGTCTTTTTGTTTACTAGATTATAAACTGCTTAAAGGTATAATTTATATAAAATAAAATTACAAAATGTTAAAATTGGAAAGGACTTTTAAGAGATAAATTTTAAACTCTTTTAAATCTTCTTTTATTTATAGATAAGGAAAATATGTTCCAAAGCAATAGTAATATAACAATGTCATCTAGCCAGTTAGTGGCAGATCCAAGTCCAGAACCCAGGTTTCATGCCTCTTAATTCAGTTTCACCATGTTCTGTTTTATTAGTAGTAAGTGAACCTGACTCAAAGCCAAGAAGTACACCATGTCCCATCTCTGATACATACTGACCACATAGCCTCAGGTAAGTCATTTAACCCATCAGGGCAACTGTCCAAGACTCTGAAGTTGCAGAGAATGTTCTGATAAAAGAAGTTTCCATGTCTGGAAATTCCTTATATCAATAAAATCACAAGTCCAGTCCCTATCTCAAAGTTACTGATACCAACAATAATAAAAATTCATATTTACATAGAACTTTTAAAAACTTTTTTAAAGTTTTATTCATCTTTGCATGTCTCCTAATGGCAAGAAGTGACTTACTTAACCTTGATGCCCAATAAATATTTATTAAATTGCATGAATTAACACATTTGCATAAATTTGTTCAACAGATTAGTTAATTACCCCAGAAAGCAGAAAACAGTTCATTGAGAGAAATGTCTACATACAAATGAACAAAGTTTTGATGTGGTACTAAGGAAGCTTGAATCTGGAGTACAGGTCAAATATGCTCAAGGAGGCCCAAGGCCAAATAATGTCAAAAGGTGGAGTTTTTAAGTACTATAAGGAAACAACACAAGACATCTGGGGATAGAGACTGTTTACAGGAAAAAAAACCTATCCTCAAAAAACTTCTGTGGCAAAACTGGAAGAACTGGACTGGGAATATGGAGTACCAGCTCTGCCACTTACTACAATCTCAGCCAAGTCACTTCCCCTCTGAGTTTATCTACAAAATGAGAAGATCCGATTGTTGTTTTTCAGTCTTGTCCAATACTTTCATGATCACCATTTGGAGTTTTTTTGACAAAGATACTAGAGTGGCCTGCCATTTCCTTCTCCACCTTACTTTATAGATAAAGTGCTGAGGCAAACAGAGCTAAGTGACTTGGCCAGGGTCACACAGTTACTAAGTGTCTGAGGACAGATTTGAACTCAGGAAGATTCAACTTCCTGACTTTGGGCCTGGTACTTTGTACTGTGTGTCACTTTGCTGCCCAAATTCCAATTAGATTTTCTAAAAAACCCCATCCAAAAAGCCCCTGTGATTACTTACTTTATACTGGCTCTTTAAAATGACAGCAAATAGTAATAAGCTCTTTATACAGAATTTTACTTCCTTATGTATTATCTTGTTTGTGCCTCATAAATCTGTGAGGTGGACAGGGCAGGCTATAATTATCCCCCTAAAAAAGGTAAGTTTAACAGAGAAGTGATTCTACCACAATTGCACAGCTAAGTTGTTGGTGAAACCTATGTCTCCAGACTCCTAGTTCAGTATTCTTTATGCTCACACTTCAAGCACTGATTCCAATTCTTTCCCAGTTAATCCACTCTATGCAGATAATAGCTAGCATTTATATAGCTCTTTAACATTTGTACATGTTATCTCATTTGGTCCTCATGACAACCCTGTAAGGTAAGTGTTGTTATTATCCCCATTTAACAGAAAAGGGAAACCGAGACTCAGAGAAAAACTGAAGTGACAGGCCAAGGTTCACAAAACTAAAAAGTTATCTGAAGTGGGATTTGAACCCAGGTTTCCTAGTCTCTATGTCCAGATCTCACAACCACTTTGCTACCTAGCTCTGACTCACAGGTCTACTCATCCAGCCACAGCTTCTCTGGAGCTCCAGTCTAACATAATCAGCTACCATTCTGAACTAGATAAATATGTTGAACTCAGCACATCTAAAAAAGAACACATTATCTTATCCCTCCCTTCAAACCATCCTCCTTACAAACTTCCTATCCTATGGAAGACGACATCATTCTCCCAGTCACCCAGATTCCCTCACTCACTCACCACCCCATCTAGCTAATCAGTTGCCAAATCTTCTATCTCCACAACACCTCCTGGATAAATCCTCAACTCTACTTCTATTGTCAGCACCCTAGTACAAATCCTCCCCACCTCCACCCTCCTCAACTAATGCAGAAACCACCAATAAGTCTCCCTGCCTCAATTCTCTCTCCTAACTTTAATCCATCCTTCACACAACTACCAAAGTGATTTTTCCTCAAGTACAAGTCTGCCTGCATTGCCTTACCACTCAACTCAATAAGCCTTCCAGATCAAATTATAAACTCCTTCTCTGGGCATTTATATATCATCTCAATTTGGCCTTTTCCTATCTTTCCTGTCTTCTTTTCTTACATATTACTTCCCTACACACATTCTAAAGCTATACAGACCTTTCTATTCCAAAAACACATGATTCCTCCTTTCTCTTGGGCTCTGTATTTTGGCCCTCCCCTGCCTAGGACACTCTCCTTTCTCAATTCAAACTTTAGTATACTCATGTATATTTAACTGTATATTCCAGATGCAGTTCAAATGCCACCTTCTGCGAAAGGTCCTCCAGCTGCTAAGAACCTTCTAGACAGTCAGTAACAAGCATTTATTAAACCTTTACTATGTGCCAGGCAGTATACTAAATGTTGGGAGTAAAAATATAAGGAAGGGAAATTTTAAAAGCTCTTACCCTAGACGAGCTTACATTCTAATGGGAAAATGGCATAAGAGAATCGCAGGGGTATGGATGTGGTGTGGGTGTGGGTGTATTTTCTTCCCAATCAGAACATAAGCTCCTTGAGGCCAGACACTGCTTTTACTTTTCTCTTGTATTTTCAGCAGTCTAGTACAGTTAAGTGCTTAATAAATACTGGGTGAACAATTACCAAGTGTGCAGTGGAGAGTAGAAGGAAAAAGATAAGATGGTGAAAGAAGAGACAGCACCTGGACTAGAGCTCCAAGGAGAGAATGGATATTAATATGCAGAATGGGAAGAAAGGCCCTTCCAGGAAGTAGGGGGTCACAATAGGCTAAGGCATGGTGAGAGAGGGCAAGAACAGTGAAGAGTCCCGTGTTTGGAAAAGGAATATCTTGGAGGGAAAAAAACCTAGAAAAATAAATTGGAGCCAGATAGCAAATCAGCTTGAATGCCAAGCTGAAGCTTTTGTATTCTTTTTTGTAAGCAACGGGATATTACCTCAAGGTTTTTGAAAAAGGAGGCAGAGGAGTTTTTTCACTAAGATGATTAAAGGAAAAAGCACCAACTGACAAACTGAACTGGGGCCTTTCTAATCCTTGATTTTCCTCACTCCCTTTATCTAATGTTGAGAAATTATTTGGGGGTGCCTCCCCGACCTTAGCAACCTGTTCTCAAAGGTACTCTCCTCCTCCCTCCCTCTCCAAAGAAAAATGAAAGAAAGGAAAGCTATGAGAAAGCCCCCTGGCCTGAGAGAGCAGAAGCACAGGCAGGAGACACCCCCCACAACGATAAGAAAGACGACTCGGGCAGAATGGCTACTTCGGTACACTAGACGTTCCTCTCCAACAGATGGTGGGGTTTTGTCTTCTCTTCCGTTCTGCTCCTTCAGAACAGGCTTTTGCTTTTTCGACTTCGGCAGCACAGCCTCGGCTAGTCTCATCCTGCGCTTCCCTCAGCCCCGGCGGCCTCCTCACCCACCCGCCCTCGCCCAGCCCGCCATCCTCCCGTGCCTCCATTTTGGGGAGGGGCCTACGTCTGCCAACCTTCATTTTCTCTTCAGGCCGAGCCCCTTAAGGGTCTTCAGCTCCTTCCTCACCCACGTTTTTAGCTCCTTTTGGTGGCTCCTCTTTCCCCCTTAGAACGAAAGCTTCTTGAGGGCAAGGATTTTCTTTTTGTTGTATACGTATTCCCAGAGCCTTGCACAATGCCCAGAACACTGTAAGCGCTTAATAAATGCTCGAGGTGATTGCCATTACCTCAAGCCATCCATCCATCCTTCCCTCTTTCCCCTTTCCCCAGCACCTTTCCCTCTCTTCACCCCTCCCCTTTTTCTTCCTCTAGCCCCACCCCCTCTTCTCGCCCCTCCCCCTCACTTTCTCCAAAATAGCTCCATTTTCTTTCCCCCGAATCTAGTCTTCCCAAAAAAAAAAAAAAAAAAATCGCGTAACAGAGATGAAAGGGGCTTTCATTCCTTAGAGCTCTAATCTAAACCCCTCGTCTGACAGATAAGAAAATAGGCCCACTGAGGGTATGTGACTCATCTAAGGTCACACAGCTCTCAGAGATAAAATAAACAAACGCATCCATGGGACCCGCACCCCGCGGCCGTCTTCAGATCCTAAATCTACCAAACAGGTGGGCTTGACCACCCCCTCCACCTCTCTCCCCAGCCCCCAGCCCCCAGCCCCCGCCCGCACCCGCAAGTAACCCACTCTCACGGACTCGGATATTTCGGAGTGTAGCCGCTACCGTCTCGCAGAGGCCTCCTCCTCCTCCTCCTCCTCCTCCTCCAACAGCCCCGCCCCTTAGCCCCTTCCGCCCATTCGCCCCTTCCGCCCCTTCGCTCCTTCCGCTCCTTCCGGCCTCGTTCCTATGTTCCTAAACCGCTACAAAGTAGGGCTCAGAATTCCTTTGACTTCCTCCCTCAAGTCCCACCCCTCATCCCCAGCTCGAGCATCAAACCCGCCCCATGGAGGTAACTGACTGCCCTCTCGACCAGTAAAAAGGCCGATACAGACTGCCACCTAATGACAAGCCTCTGCTTTTCCTTCATCTTTTTTCTTTTTTCTGATCTTAGAGGAGAAGAAAAGAATGTTCTTTTGTAGAGGGACGATGACTGGTTGAAGGCTTGCAGGCCCAGATCGTAGTATCTTAAGTCTAGACCTGGAAGGGACTCCGAGGCCATCTGTCCTACCCTCTTGTGTTAAAGATGAGGACACTGAAATACAAAAAAAAATTATCCCTTACCCAGAGTCAGTCAATCAACTAGCATTTATGAAGCACCTACTACATGCCAGGCACTAATACAAAGAAAGACAAAAACCAGCCCATGTGCCCTAGGGGCTCCCAACCTAATGTGATGGGGGTGGAGTGTCATTCGGCTAATAAATTTATGAGGACTTGAACCCATACATTTCTGACTCCACTGGGGGCAAGAAGCAGCTTACTTTTAGCGAGGGAGGCATTAATTCAACCCAAAATTTCACACATGATGAAATTAGGATCCAAAATTGGTACCAGAAGAATGAATTACAGATTCCAATCAAAAAGAAACTTATTAAATGATTGCGTAATATCATTGATATTAATTAATGTTACTGACTGGAAATGAGGAAGACCTAGGTTTAAATCATAGGATGTTTTAATGTTTAAAGCATCCAATGCCTTTTTTTTTTTTAATTAAAAAACCCTTACCTTCCATCTTAAAATCAATACTGGGTATTAACTCCAAGGCAGAACAGTGGTTAAGACCTAGGCAATGGGGGTTAAGTGACTTGCCCAGCGTCCCACAACTAGGAAAAGCTTGAGATAAAATTTGAATTCAGGACCTTCCTCTAACTCTGAGTCTGGCTCTCAATCCACTGAGCCACCTAGTTGTCCCTGATCTAATGCTTCTTAGTTCTTCTGTTATGGCTCCCTAAGCCTTAGATGATGTACTTTTATAATGCCATAAATTACTGAGGGATTGCGTTCTGCTTCGGTGGAGGGAGCTCTCACACTGGCCTTTGACGCATTGAGCTTTTTAGCATTTACTGAATACCTTTATCAGTAGCTCCCTCTCTGGAGACTTGAGAAAAACCCAAGAGCTACCCGGTATAAACGCATAGAATTTTATTATTATTAATTTTTATTTCCAGTTCCACATTCTTCTCTCTCACCCACTAAAAAGGCAAGAAATGCGCTATCCATTCTACCCAGTAACCACGTACAGAATTCTGATCTCCATCGGGTCTCTTAGCCCCTCCCCCAGCATCTTTTGCCAGGTCTGTAAACCGAGGAGGTACGACTAGAAGGCCTTCGAAGTCCTTTCCCGCTCTAGATCTGGGATCCTACGAGTCCGGCCCCATCCTTGCTCTTCTACCCCCAGCTCCCGGTGCCATGCCCCCTGCTCCCACTGCCGTACACGCGCACAGACCCCCTGCGAGGTGTCCCAAAAAGCCTTAGTGCTTTTAAGCTCGGACAGCGCTGAGACTCAGGGGACACCGTGCACATCCCGAGAGATGGTGGAAACGGAGGCGAGGAGGAAGCGTCAGAGCTGTCCTCTCCACGAGTCCTAGCCCCGACACCCAGAATCGGCCTTCGGAGGGCGGAGGCCCCGGCTAAGATCTGTGTAATAACGAGCCCGGAGGGAAGAAAGGGTCTGGGCGCCTCCCGCCGTCTCCCTTCACCTTCCTCGGGCTCAGGCAGAGGATGTACGAAGCCGGCCAGGCGGGGAGGCGGGTCTTCCCCGCAGGGAGCCCTCCTTCCTCTCCTCGCTCGGTTCCCCCGGAGTCCCCGCCCGAGCGATCATGGCCTACAGCCGGCGCGGGGAGGACGCTCAGCCGCAGGAGCGGCTCTTCAGGCTGGTTCAGGAGGGGCGACTAAGACCCCTGCAAGAGGAACTTGGGAAAACGGAGGCCAGCTGCAGCTGGCAGGTGAAAACGGCGTGCCTCCGCAGGGGAGGCGACACCCTCCTACATTCTGCAGCCCGACACGGGCATCGGGACATTCTGGCCTACCTGGCTGAAGCTTGGGAGCTGGACATCGAGGCCCCGAACCGGGACTACAAGCGTCCGCTGCATGAGGCGGCGTCCCAGGGACACGGGGACTGCGTGCTGTATCTCCTCAAAAGAGGGGCGTCTGTGGACTGCCTGAAGAAGGGCGACTGGTAGGTGGGGAGGGTCTGGATCCTGAAAATAAACCGTGGCTGTGGCGACCCTCCTTATTTCTACCTCTGGGACTACTGGTTGATTGCTGAATTAAATTAAAACAATTGAATGTTTAAAAATTAAGTCCCCTCCAGCAACCTCCTAAAAATGCAGTCAGTCAGCTGGCAGGTCAACAGGACAAATAAATGACTGCTTATAGAGTGCCTACTTGGAGTATTATGTAGGCAAAGTTGGTGGGAAACGTAAAAGAAAAATACAAGGCATTTCCTTCCCTCATCCTCAAAGAGTTTCAAATGTTTAGCATTCAAGGAACATAATACTGATAGTAACTGACATTTCCATAGTATTCCTTTTAAATAAGCGATCTCATTTGCCTTTTACAAGAAGCTATACTGTAGGTATTCTGGTAGGTACTATAATTATTATTCCCACTTTGATGCCTCAGTTCAAATCCCACCTTATTAGTTGATCAAGGGTTAATCACTTAACCTCTCAGACCCTTTTCCTCTCCCTTTCTGTATAATACCAAGGCTGTCTATGCTCTCAAGTATTTGGAGGAAAGCACTTTGCAAACCTTGAGGCATGTAAATTTCTCTGGGTTCTTCTGGTCAGATAACCCCCTTATTAATTGTATTCATTTATTCAATTTCCATTTCTCCAGAACCCACCTACCAAGAATCTAGAACTCCAAAAGCAACAAAACTACCAACGTTTGTGAGACTAGTTCACTGGCACCCACTGTGCTGTGCCCTGTGAACCTCTGTTAAGAAATCATTACCTTCTAGGATTATTTTTTATATTATAAATCAGAGACATAAACAAAAGAAAAGTTTGGGCCAAGTGGTGAAGAGCTTTAAATCCCAAACAGAAAAGTTTATATTTGATCCTAGAAGTAATGAGTCATCCTTGCAGTTTATTGAATGGGAGAATGACAGGGTCAGAGCTATACCTATGGAATATAACTGACAGTTTTGGATTTGAGTGAGGACAGAGGAGGCTGTGATACTAATTGCATTAGTCCAGTTGAAAGGTAATGTAAGCCTGAACTGAGGTGATGACTGTGAATACAAAGAAGGGATTAGATGAGGAGAGATGATGTGGAGGTAGAAATGGCAACAGTTAGTAATAGATTGGATGTGGGGTGAGAATGAAGAGTCAGAGATTACTCAGGTCACAAATCTGGAATACTGGAAGAATGGTGATGCTCTTCACAGAAATAGGTTCCATGAAGGTCAGAGTTTTAGTTCTGTTTTGGAAGAGTTGAGATGTTTACAGGACATCAACAGGCAATTGAGGCTTTAAGACTGGAGTGCAGAAAAAAAAAATATAGATCTGAGAATCATCTTTATTAAGATGGTAATTGAGCTAACCAATGGAAGTTAATAAGGTCACAGAGTACAGAGAGAAAAGAAAAGAGGACCCAAGTCAGAGTATTGGAATAGAGCCACAGTTAAGAGGAATAATATAGATGATGAGTGAGGAAAGGAAACTAAGAAGGAATGGTCAAGCAGATTAAAAAATAAACCAGGAGAGAATAGTTTCACAAAAACAGAGAGGATTGAGTGCCCAAGAGGAGTGAGTGATCAATTTAATCACTTTTTTAAATTATAAAATAAAGAAACAATGTTTTAAAATCCTCAGGGGAAAGGAATTTTCAGCAAAGTACAGAAATTTAAAGCATTTTTTTGTTGTATGCGACAGAGAGGACAAGAAGGATGAGGACTGAGAAAAGACCATCAAATTCGGCAACTCAAATCATCACAAGAGAACAGTTTCAGTTAATGAGTAAAAAAGAAAAAACAGACTTCAAAAGATTAGAAGTAGGAAGAAAGGAAGTGGAGACAAATGGAGCTAACTTTCTAGAAATTTGGTTGTAAAAGGGAGGAAAGATAAATAAAGTATGATAGGATCAAGTGAAGGGTTTTTTATGGATGAGGGAAGACTTGAGTATGTTAGAAGGTAGTAATGAAGGTGTCTTGGATTGGTTGACTGGTAGTTTAAGTTTATATCTAAAACAGAACAAAATGAAGCACTTCTAATTCCTCTAAGATTTAACAAAGAAAACTGATCCATCACTTACTTACCTTCTCATGTGTCCACAGAATAGTGTCTGAAGAGCAGTTGGTATCAGCATATAAGTAGGAAACGCTAGGATTTGGTACTCAATTCCTGTCTTCAAAACTATAACTATTGTACCAGATAATTCAAAGAAAACCTTTCTGACTTCAAAGGAAAATATGTTTCCATTTATTTTACTTCTATGTATCCCAAAGAGATTATTTTATTCAATGATCATGCAGGAGAACTTAGGGAACTGAATTGTCAAGTGATCAGTGCTTCAGTGGACTCCCATTTCTGTCACCTTGCATGTGTCAAGAGATTCAACAAGCAAGATAGATGAGGAACCTTGAATATTCCATAGGTGTCTAACTCAATATAATATTGCTAGGAATAGTGATGTCTTAAAAGTAGATAAGTATATGTCATTCTAGCATCTCCTCATCATTGACAAAAAAGAAATCTTTTACACCACCACCATTAATGAATGGCCTTCCTATTGGCTATTTTTATTTTATGAATGAGATGCTTCATCTACTCCAGGTTTTCCAGTTCAAAAACAAGTATGGTGAAATGTGGCAAGCTGTTCGAACCCTGGGAGTGACACAATCAAACCTAATATCCAAAGGATTAAGAACTATTTATTCAAGTAGAAGTGAGCTTCTCTCTGCCAGATATCCTAGGGGTACAGACCTTCTTTTATTATATTTTAAACTCCAGGGTAGCCTGAGCTAAAACATTGTTATGTGACTTTTGAAGTCCTTTCCTTATGAGGACTAAAGAAATCATTCCTCTCTCAGGGTAGCATTTCATAGTGATTTTTGCTTTCATTTTTTTAAGAAATTTTCTTTGATTTTTTAAGATTTCCTATCTTGATACTTAATTGAAATGTGTTTTTTTGTTTGTTTGTTTCTTGATTTTCTATGGTTAGGGGTTGTTTTTGTTTATTTGTTTCATTGTCTAATTATATTTCCTCTTCAATGATTAGATATTTCTCACTTTGATCAAAGTGTTTTGAGTTATAAAATTTCCTTTGGGGACTGCTTTAGGTGCATCTCACAAATGTTGGTATGTTGTATCATTTTTGTCATTATCTTTAATGAAATTATCTATTGTTTCTATGATTTGTTCATTGACCCACCAATTCTTTAGGATTATTTAGGTTTTTTTAAACTTGTAATTATTTTTTCAATAACCTTTTATTTAATATAATTTTGTTGCATTATGTCAGTAAGAGATTAGTTTAATATTTCTACTTTTCTGCATGTGTTCATGAGGTTTTTATGGCCTAAGAGATGGTCAAATTTTTTTAAGTGCCTTGTACTGTTAAAAAATGTATATGCTCCTTTCTATTCCCATTCTAGTAACTTATTTAAATTCTTTGTGAATCTTTAACCTTCACATATGTTTCATATAAACAACACATTACCAGACCCTATTTTCTAATTCATTCTGCTATTCTCTTTGAATTTTATGGGTGAATTCGTTCACATTTATGATGTTTTATTGTGTATTTCCCTTCACTTTTATGAATTTTTATTGTGTATTTCCCTTCATCCTGTTTTTTAATACTTTGTCCTCTCTTTACTCCCTGCACCCAAAGCAGAGAGTGTTCAGTACCAGTACTGCAGGCCCAGCCCTGTCTGTGTTGTAAGATTTCTGCTCTGGGGTCAGAGAGACATGCTTCAGGTTTTTCCCTATTCCCACTCTATGCCTCATTACACAGCTTCGGGGGCCCCAAACTAATCTGGACCTTCCTGGCTAGACCTCCTCCCCAGTGCATATGATCCTCTGTGCTGAAGGAGGCTAGAAAAAGGACCCACCCTAGCTCCTCCTTGAATCTCCCAATCACCTTGGGATCTGTTACTTTTCCTTAGTCTTTGCTGGAGTAGGTATGGGAGAAAGCTGAGCTATACTGTTTTGTCATATCCCTGTGTCTTTGTTCCTTTACTGTATTCTCATGGATTATTTCTTGTCACAAGTTATCTGAGGGCAAGTGCCATCTTGTTTCATGTTTCTTGCATCTTTTACCTTTCCTAGGGATATAATGAAAGAACCCCCATATAGTATTATTTTCACCATCAACTCCCCTCTGTTATCTCTATGGACTGAATATAGAAACAGCGCCTGAGTATAGAACCTCGCTCTTGCCCCTCTTGTACATCACAACCCTTTCTCCCCTTATTATTTTTCTAAAGTCTACAAAACAGGAAGAGGAGCTACTAATAGAGGCCACAGAGCTTTTCTATTCTGTTTCCTAGCTCTTTGATCCTAGTTTCCCATCTCAGTTCAAAGAATGTATTAGGCAACTGTCTCACAATACTAGTATTTAGCTATTCTTTACCCTGATCGGTTTCTCCTTATTGGCTTTAGGACTCCTCTGATGATGGCTTGCACAAGGAAGAACCTGGAAGTGATCCAGGTCCTTGTGGAGCATAGAGCCAATCCACTCCTGAAGAACAAAGATGGCTGGAACAGCTTTCACATTGCCAGCCGGGAGGGCGACCCTGAGATCCTTCACTACTTGCTTACTGTCTCTCCAGCTGTCTGGCAGACAGAGAGTAAAATCAAAAGAACACCTCTGCACACTGCAGGTATGGATTCTGGGCTGTTCAGAGTACTGGACTGGAGCCATAAGATAGGAGTTCATATCCCAGAGCTGCTACTCACTTCCTGTGTGATCTGGAACAAATTACTTAGCCTTTCAGTTTGTTCCTATGTAAAATGAGATGATTTCTAAGGTCCTTTCCATAGCCAAGTCTTTGGGGATCTTTAACTCTAGTGTTGCACACATGTTGGTTTTGACCATTGTTTTCTATAGTCTGGGTTACTCATAATAATTATAGAGCCATATGCCCAGTGCCAGATAAGATATTCCATTAAGATGAGATGTAGTCCCTGCTTTCATGGAGTATAAGAATCCAATCAGAAGAGTATCTCATTCTCTCTCTGTCTGCCTCTGTCTGCCTCTGTCTGTCTCTCCTTCTCTCCTCTCTCTCTAGCACACACACACACACACACACACACACACACACACACACATACACGCATGCACAAAGAACTATACTATTAAAAAAAAAGACATCTTCATCCATATCACATCCATTAACCATGTGGGTCAACAAAACTCTGTCCTGGAGCCATCTTCTCTTTTCCCTCTATACCAGGGGTCGGCAACCTTTTTGGCCATCAGAGCCATAAATGCCACGTTTTTCAAAATATAATTTCATGAGAGCCGTACAGTGCTCACAGTGCCACTCCTGTAACAGCGCCTGAAAAAAATGGACTTTATGGCTCCTGCAGAAAGAACCAAATCTGGCCCTCAAAAGAGCCACATGTGGCTCGAGAGCCATACATTGCCGACCCCTGCACTATATTATTTTGGCTCCAGTGGGTACAATTATCATCTCAATGCAGATAATTCTTGGATATATTTGTCTATCCCTAATCTCTCTCCAAACCCCAATCTCATATCTAATTATAAAATGAGATATTTGAAAAGCACTTATACAGTGCCTGGAATATAGTAAGTACTATATAAATTGTTATTTATTATTTTTCCCTTCCTTTCTCCTGCTATCCCCCCTTTCAATATTAGTATCTCAAATTGGATGTCCTATAGACATATTAAACTCAACATGTCCAAAACTAAACTCATTATCTTTTCCCCAAAACCTCCTAATTTCACTATTACTGTCAAGGGTACCAGTCTTCACTGCTCCCCTCAGTCACCAGGGTTCAAAATCTCAGTCATTCTTGACTGCTCACTCTCTCTCACCTTGGTTTGTTACCTGTTTCTACCCATTTTTGCTTTGTTATATCGCTAACATATAGCATTACTCACTCAAGATATTCCATTTCTCAGCTCCAAGAATTTTCCCTGGCTATCTCCTGTACTTGGCACTCTCCATTTTCATCTCTACCTCTTGGCTTCTCCAGTTTTCTTAAAATCTCAATTAAAGTCCCACCTTCTGCAAGAAGTTTTTTCCAGTCCTCCTTGATCTTCGTGCCTTCTACCTGAGTCTACCCCTAATTTATCCAGTATATATCTTGTTGTATATAGTTGTTTCTATGTTGTATTTCCCTTTGGACTATGGGCTTCTTAAGAAGAGAGATTGTTTTTCCCCTTTCTTTGTATCCTTAAAGTTTAGCACAGAACTTGAAACTTGGGCATTTAATAAATGCTAGTTGATCGACGACACATAAACAATATATGAGAGGTGAAAGCAAATTGCTAATATGAGTTCCAGCATAAGGGATGAGAGGTTAATTCTCCCTGGAGAAGATACTTGAAGGCACAACAGAGTTGGAGGTATCTGAGTAAGGTTATAAAAGAGGATTACTAATTAGAGCTGTCTAGGTACAACGTGAGCAGAAGCATAGATGTGGGAGAGAATGGGCAGTAAGTAGGTGGTAGACAGTCAGATTTGCCTAGTAGTATAGAAGATGAGAAGTCAACAGAAAACAGAGTGGGGGCAGATATTTGGGGAGGGGGCCCTTAAATGACTGGTAAAGAACTTTGAACTTAGTAGTTAATGGGAATCCCCTGAACAGGTTAGTGACATGACTAGATCCGTGTTTAAGGAAGATGAGTCTGGCAGCATCGGGAAGAATGGTAGATTAGATGAGGAAGGGACTTTTCATCTTTGTCTCTATCCCATATGCTTAAGCATCTTGCTTAAAACAGAGTAGGCACTCAACATAAGCTTATTGAATCTGCTATTTTTGACTAGTAACAGACATCTTTCTTTAAGTCACTGGAGTGAATGATATTTTCATTTGCTATCCCCACCACCACCACTATCACCACCAAAAAGGCAAAATATAATATTAGAAAACATAATCAGGGGAAGAGGAATGGAATAAAATCCTGGATTTTGAGTATGAAGGAAATTTAGAAGACATGTACTCTAAAACATTCATTGTACACTTGAAGAAACTCAAGTTAAAGGAAGAAGCTTAAAGTTTTTCAAGTGAAAAAAGAAGGGATGAAGGGATTTCATAGTATTTTAACATTAAACTAGTTTCAAACAAATAATATGCAAAACTAGTCAAGCCAAAACAATAAGCATTTATTAAGTTCTAAGTACTGTGCTAAGTGCTGGTGATCTGGAGCTGCAAGTAGCTAATTAGGGGGCTTGAGTGAACCAGACTGACTTCATCTTGTGACTCAATTCTAGAGCTAGCCCAGCTGTGTTATAGACGGGTTTCCTTTTCTCCTCTCTAGTACAGAATCAAGGTAACCAGGAAATCACTCATTTTGGCAAGTGCTGCCAAAGGAAGGATTTGAAATGTCTAAGAAAAGCTGATTACCTCTTATTTTTAAATTCCGTAAGCTCAGGAATGGCTTCCGTGAGTCTCTCTAGTTTATAGGCAGAATTTGTCTACATGTTTAACACTGATTTTCTTTCTTGTATAAATCAAAACCTGATACAAGAAGTGTAACAGCACTAGAGTCTGGGAGAGGAAGTTTGTTGCCTAAATGCTGAAAAGCTCTAATTTTTCATTCTCTCTCCATCTCGATGCCAGCAATGCACGGCTGCTTAGAGGCGGTGAAGTTGCTACTTGAGAGGTAAGCCGACTTCTGTTTGTGTGCTCTCAGCTATAAAGCACAAGTAGTCTGGGCCAAGTAGCAAGGGTATTATGGAGGGTTTCGACATCTGCACTAAAAGGACCTGCGTCAAACTCCTGCTTCAGATACTTATTAATGTGTATGGCTCTAAGCAAGTCACTTGACCTCGAAATGCCCCAAACAACTCTCTAATTACTGTAAGAGGCAAAAGCATCAGTGGAGGGAGTTTTTCTAGTGAACAATTCCCTATACCAATGAAATCCCATGTCTATACCATCTCTCCACTTCCCATCAACTTATTTATGGTAGTGAAAAGGCAATGGAAAGTATTTATAAAGAGCCTACTATATACCAGGCACTGTGCTAAGCACTGAAGATCCAAAGACAAAATTAAAATACCTGTATCCTCAAGCAGTTTATGTAGTATTAGGGGAGAGGTTTGCATATATGTGAATAGATACAGGGGTAATTGGGGAAGGGGGGAGACACTTGTAGTTAGGGGATCAGAAAAGACTTCGTGTATGTAGCCCATATATATATTCCGACTATCCCAACTGCCACTCTTTAAAAACATTTTTTAATTTATTTTATTTTTTTGTTATTTAAGTCTTTTTCCATGGTTATGTGATTCATGTTCTTTCTTTCCCCCTTTCCCACCCCCCTCCCAGAGCTGACAAGCAGTTCCACTGGGTTATACATGTATTATCGAAATGCCACTCTTAAAAGAAATAAAATTCTTTATGGCTAGAATGGCTATATTTTCCCCTAGACTAGCCATACTTCCCCCTGCAAGGTTTTAAGAGTTCCAAGAGTATGAGATGATTCTTTCAGGCAGATGGCCTATATCCTGAATGCTTCTTCCCTTAGATTATCACTTGAAAATCATTTAATCAACCTACCATAAGTAGCTTTTTATAAAGGGATAGTTACTAAATGGATGTACAGTTGGTACAAATCCTCCCTCCAAAAATATGTGACATACTCTCTAATAAGTAAATGGGCTCCAGCCTAGATTTCCCAGTGGCTCCTCACTGCTGAAGTTCTTTTCTCCCATTTGCCGGGTACTCTAGACGTTCCCCTTAAGCATGATGAATCTGCATCCAATCAGCCATTGGTTCCCAGTGTAGACTCTGCTGCCATCTGATCAAGGATGTCCTTGGGAAATTCCAAGCTCTTCCTCTTGTCACATGTGGGGGCGCAGGGGGAGAGGGCTGCCAGATGCCGATACCGGTACCAGATCAGTTTCAATTTGATGTTGGGAGGAAATAAGGCCCATAAAATAAGGCACTGAACAGTTCAAAGGAAGCTTAGTTGGCTATAACATAGCAAGGGAGGCAACAAGGATGTTTAATTTATAGATGGTAGGCTGGGAAGGGAATCCCTTATCCCCATATGGAAATATCTGTTCAGCAGGTCTGGGGATGGTGATCCTTCAGGCATTCACTAAGTCTTAAGGCCTGAATCCAAGTGAGTGGGCCCTTTTATGCCACACTGGCCAGGAAGCCATTTCCACGAAGCCCAAGGCCACTAGGAAAGTACACCTGGCTTGAGCCACATGGCCACCCCAGGCTATTCAAGTCCTGGCTTTGTTGCTTTTTAGAGACTATTCCATGTTACAGCAGCAGGAGAAGGGGAGCCCAGATGTAGATCCCTTCCCCTAGAAAGGAGGAAAAAGACCTGACTAAGGCCTTTCCCCATGCTCTTCCCCCCGCCCCCAGGTAGCACCTTCTCAGGCACATGCTGGGAAGCCACATGGTCCAGTTTCTGCAGAAGTTTCCCATTGGAGCTAACCACACTTTTATACAGAACCCAAAAGCCGTAACAAAATCCCACAGCCAACTGGAACAGACCTTTCATCTGGCTCATTTTTACTTCATCACGGGCTTTCATTGACTTTTCTTGCACTTAGTCTAAGGAATGTTGATGTCAGTTGATTGATTGAGAGCCAGTTTGGTGCTGCACTAATATGTAGGAGGTGTCCTTTGAGCTGAATCCTTAAGGAAAGTAGGGATTCTAGTAGGTGGAAGTAAGGAAATAGAGAATTTGAGGCCTAAGTGATGGCCAGTATAAAAGCATGGAGATGGACCATAAAGATTTTGTTTAATAGTAGTGAGATGGCCCGTTTTTTCCAGAGTATGTGAAGGTGAATGTAAAATATAATAGCTAGAAGCTAGATTATAAAGGGCTTCAAACGCTAGCCAGAAGGATTCATTTTCTGTTTTATGTCCAACACTTCTTGACCCTCTTTGAGGTTTTCTTGGCAAAGATACTGGAGTGATTTGCCGTTTCCTTCTCTGGCTGATTTGACAAATGAGGACACTGAGGCAAATGAGATGAGTACCTGTCTGAGGTCAGATTTGAACTCAGGAAGTTGAGTCTTCCTGACTTCAGACCCAGCACTCTTATCTTCTGTGCCATCCAGCTGTCCAGCAATAACAACAACAAAAGAGTTTATTAAGTAAGGGAGCCATATGGCCAGACTAGAAGTATGGGAAAATCATTTTGCCAATCATAGATGGATTGATGTGGCTCTGGATTTTAGCTTTTAGTAGGTCTTTGCAAGAATTGAGGCCAGGACAATAGAACATAATGGACTTCTCTACTAGCAGCAGTGCAATGATCCAAGACATTTCTGAGGGACTTGTGAGAAAGAACACTATCCACATCCAGAGAAAGAACTGCTGGAGTAGAAATGCAGAAGAAAAACATTTCCTTGATCATGTGGTTCGATGGAGATATGATCAGGGATATAGATTCTAAATGAGCATTCTATTGCAAATATTAATAATATGGAACTAGATCTTGATCAATAATACATGTAAAACCCAGTTGAATTGCTTAATGACTTTGGGAGGGGGGAGAAAGGAGGGGAGGGAAAGAACATGAATCATGTAACCATGGAAAAATATACTAAATTAAACTAACTAACTAAATAAATAAAAAGGATTGAGGCCAGAGGTGGTGAGGAGAACCTGAGCTGGAATGTTGGCTATATGGATCAAAGAGAAAGGGATGGATGTGGAAAATATTTTTTAAGGAGAAACTACAAAATTTGGCAACTGATTATATATATGGGATGAGGGAGAAAAGGAGTAGAAGAAGATATGAAGGGTAATTTGTGCCCTCAACAAAAAAAAAAAAAAAGAAAGAAAGAAAGAAAGAAAGAAAGAAAGGAAAGTTTGGAAGAAGAGTAGGTCTGAGATGTCTATGGAACATAGAGTTTGAATTATCCAATAAGCAGTCATAGAGGCCTAGAGCTCTCCAGATCTGGATACATAGGTGTGGAAATTATCTATCTAGAGATAATTATTAAATCTATAGAAACTATTGAAGGTTTAAAATGAGATGTATAGCGAAAGAAGTAGAAGAGGGTGAATGCAAGGATAAAACAAAAGAATATACTATCTAAAATCTATTTATGGGGCATTGAGGTAGCTGTGAATAGAGCAGCAGTCTTGAAATCAGGAGGACCCAGTTCAAATGTGACCTCAGACATTTCCTTGCTATATTGACCCTGGGCAAGTTAAACCCAATTGCCTACCTCTTGCTGCTCTTCTATTTTAGAAGAAGGTAAGGATTAAAACATTTTTTTTAATCCATTTATGTTTACCTTTTTAAATGCAATCAGAAGCACATACACATATGCATATACAGAGAGTATTGTAGATTTTCAGATTTTGTTGTACTTTCTTCTAAACTCCTTTAGAGTGAGTATTTGGGTAAAAATGAAGAAGGGAGGAGAGCCCCAGATTGTTGTAGATAATTTTCATATCTGATAATCTTTTTGTAGATGATAAAAAGTTGACTAGATATTTAGTTTGAAGCTAACATTTTCTTAACTCTTCTTTCCTGCTTTGCTTCTAGGTGTCAGTATGAGCCAGACAGCAGAGACCAATGTGGCGTCACTCCCTTTATGGATGCAATTCAGTGTGGCCACATCGACATAGCTCAACTTCTCCTTGTACTACATGAGGTATAAACACTTATATTTCATTAATTTGATTCTACAAATTCAAGAGGAAAGTGACTAGACAGGATGCTAGGAGACTCAACTTCTGACACTATTTTGGCAATCAGAAAGACATATTCCAGTTGAATAGTCTTTTATTGCCAAATGAATAGCCTTTTATTACCAAAATTACCAAATTTTACTACCAAATTTAGAATGTGGGTTAAAGTACTTTAATTTTCTGTGAAATGAAGATAATGCTGATGAATACATAGTCAGTTCTCAGTTTTTCATAATTGAGGACAAATTAGGTGAATACATTTTTAAAAAATCTCCATGAAATCCCCAGCTCCCTTTTATACTATAGTTTCAACACCTCACTAATATTTCATTGTTGTTTTTTAAAGAAGTAATGGAATTAAGTTAAGTTGCATATCCTTTTTCTTGGGTAGTCAGTCAACCAGCTGAGCACTTTGCTTAGCCCTAAGGATATAAAAAAAGAAGGGGGAAAGTATGTGCTAACAAGAAGCCCACTGTCTAATGGTAGAAACAGCATGAAAACAGCTATATACAACAAAGCTAGATAGGGTAATACAGGATAACCTAGGGGCCATTCCCAAGGGAAGACACCAAGGTTAAAGAGGACTAGGAAAGGCTTCTAATTGAAAGTGAACTTTGAAGGAAGCCAAGGAAGATGAGGAGGGAGAATATTCCTGGCATGCAGGACAACTAGAGAAAATATTCAATGTGGAAATGGACTCACTTGTGTAAGGAACAGCCAGGAGGCCAGTGTTACTGGACAGCAGAGTAGGTGGAAGGAGGGAATGAATGTCTAAAAAGAGGAAAGGCAGGCTGGACCAGGTTTTGGAAGACTTAAAGGATTTTATAATTGATCCTACAGGCACTAGGTAGCCACCAGGGGAGACTGAATAGGGGAGTGATCTGGTCAGACTTGTTTTTTAGGAAGATCAATTTAACAGTTGAGTGGAGAATGGATTGGAGTGGGGAGAGGCTTGAGCTAGGCAGATTCTGCATCAGGCCATTGCAACAGTCCAAGCACGAGGTGAGAAGGGTCTGTACCCTGGTGGTGGTCATGCCAGAGGAGAAGGCTCTATAGGAGAGATGGAACCAAAGTAGAAACAGTAAAAGTTAGCAATAGATTGAATATAAGAGAGTGAGAGAGTGAAGTGTCGAGGATGACACCCAGGATTGGGTACCCTTGACAGTAACAGAGAAGTTAGGAAGAAGGCAAGGTTTAGGAGAAAAAATGATGACTGTAATTTTGAACATATTGATGCCTGGGAGACATCCAGTTTGGGATGTTTAACAGGCGATTGGAGATGTAAGACTGGCAGTCCAGATTGAGATTAGGGGTGAACAGGAGCTGTCAATAAAAATTGCTTAATTGTAAAGGAACCTGTATAAAGAGACATGGACCCTGCCCTCAGATTTATGTTTTGGGACAAATAACACTAATATGGACCCTTTGCCTCATATGATGGAAGAAGCACTGGACTATATGTAAGTTTTATTGATTAGCTGTGGGACCTTGGACATCTTCCTCGGTTTCCAGTTTTCTCATCTGTAAAACAGGGAGGATTTGATGACCTCTGAAGTCCCTGAGTCCCTGGCTTCCTTTGGGGCTAGCTCAAAGATAACCTTTTACAAAAAATCTTTCAGGTTCTCCTGCTGCTGGTGCTTGTTCTCTAAGATTATTTCTTAAATCCACTCTATATATATCACATATGTACTCCTCTATATAGGTGACTCCTTTAGAATATTTAAGGCAAGAACTGGTTTTGCTTTTTTCTTTATATTCCCAGCTAGTATCTGATAGAACATAAGTATAATTAATAAAAGTTGTTGATGCAATTTAGGGTTTGCAAAATGCTTTACTTCATCTGATCCTCATAATGACTCAGTGAGACAAGTGCTATCATGATCCCCTCTTTATAGATGAGAAAAAATGAGCCTGGGAGAGGTTAAGTGCTTTCACCAGAATTGTGCAGCTTATTATCATCTGAAGCAGGATTTGAACATAACTACCTCCAAATTCAGCACTCTATCCACTATGGTACACTGCCTCTAGAAAGATGGAAGAAAAATATTGAATTCACACAAAACTATATAGAAAGACAGAGAAAGAATCCTGGGTTCGAAGTCAAAAGGCCTAAGTCCTGCTCACTAGCCTTCTTACCTTGCTTAAAATATCTCTGAGCCTCAGGTTTTTTATCTATAAAAAGTCTCCTCCAAGCTTCAGTCCCAGATCACCAGTGCCTAAAAGACATTTTAAATCCCACAGGCATTTAAACTCACATGTCTAAAACTGAACTTTCCCCTAAGCCCACCCCTCTTCCAAATTTCTGGGTTTCTATGGAAGGAACCCCCATACTTCTAGTGTCTTAAACTCCATAAGTCTCCATATCACCCCTGACTCTTCACTCTTCAATTTATCCCTTCACAGCATCTCTTGCATCTGATCCTTTCTCTCCATCCATGCAGCCCCTGCATCCCTTCAGGTCCTCATCCCAGTGCCCTTCTAATTGGTCTTCCTGCTTCAGCTTTCATGACTGCTATCCATCCTCCAAATGACTGCCAAAGCTGTTAACCTTAAGTGTAGATCTGATGGTATGTCTCCCCCACTTAACTAGCTCCATTAGCTTCCCATTAAATCTACAAAATAGAAATGCCTCGTTTTAAAAAAATCTTATACAATATGTCCCCAACCAATTACTCTGTCCTGTTCTCTGGGTTCCAGCCTGATTGGCCTTCTCAGCCGGCCACCTTCCTCACTACACGCTGTCTCTCTTTACTGTGTGTTTGCACTAGCCATCCCATGAGCCTGGAGATCTCTCTCTCTCTCTCTCTCTCTCTGCATCTGGCCCAGAGGTTCCCTCTCTCTCTTTAGGAGCCACTCCAACACCATTCTGCATGAAACTTCGCCGGATTCCCCACCAGCTGCAACGTCCTTCCAAATATCCTTGAGTTTCACTCATTGTGTGTGTGTGTGTATATATATATATATATATATGTATATATATATATATATATATGGCCCTGGCAAGTCACTTCACTTTTCTGACCCTCAGTTTCCCCATGGAATTGATGATACCAATGACAGCAGCCACCTCACAGGGTATGAGAATAAAGCACTTTGCAAACCTTAAAGCACTATATACATTCTACTACAATACTGGTGTTAATAATCCCATCTACTCCTTTACTCCAGTTTTCTTTTGATCTTCTCTTGCCTCTCTCTTGTCTTTTTATACCTCCCAGGCTTGTTTCACAGCTAAGGATAGCCTCGGTGCGCAGGCTTTACACAAGGCAGCGGTCACTGGTCAAGATAAAGCGATCCACTTCCTAGTCGCCAATCTTGGTGTTGGCGTTGATGAGAGAGTCACTTCCACCCAATACACAGCACTCCACCATGCAGCCGAGGTTGGTTTTAGTTGGCAGTTGTGTTCCTAGCCCTATTCTGACTTGTTAGGCAGCTGACTCACTGGATAACTTGGAACAACTCATTTGTGTGAGCTGGTTTGTCGAAATAGTCACTGGCACAGCTCCAGAACCAGTGAGTTCTGAATAATCATCCTTCTGGAATTAAGTAGTCCATAAAGCAGAAACCTGCCCCACAAGGGCATTGGTTATCCCACATTTAAAAATTATTACCTTTTATTAAGTGATAATACATGTAGAACCCAGCGGAATTGCTTGTCTGCTCCTGGAGGGGGGAGGGAGAGAACATGAATCATGTAACCTTGGAAAAATACTTCAAATAAATTAATTTAATTTTAAAAAATTATTACCTTTGTTAGAATAATCTTTGAATAAATCAAGAAGAATCAAGCAAGAGGAACTTTTTTCAAAGAAAAAAGGGTCTGAAGCAAAAGGGAAGGTGTGAGATTGTATCTAACCCAGTCAGTCAAGCAGGTATCAAATCTGTACCAAGCATTGTGCTAAGCAATGGGGATAAAAAGACAAAAAAGAGAGTCCTTGCTCTCAACAATTTACAGTCTAGTGCAGTGATGGGCAAACTATTGCCCGCAGACCAGATCCAGGCTGTAGTTTCCCCATCACTGCCAGCAGGCAAACTATGGCCTGGATCTAGCCTGTGGGGAATAGTTTGCCCATTACTGATCTAGTGGAAGAATGTACACAAAAGAAAGCTGAAAAACAGGAGGAGAAGGCACTTGGGGAGGCGGGGGTGGAATCATGATGGAGGCATGCAAAGGAGTTCGGCCGGGGAGCAAATGAAGGGATGGCTGGCCCTGGCTCCCTCCAATTGAGCCAAAAAGAACCTGCAGTCCAGGGGCAACTGGCAAAAGGGGAAAGAAAAGAGAAAGGGGGAAAAAAAGAAAGAGATGGAAGAAAAAGGAGTTATCTAGCAGGGCCATCGACCATATAGGCATTGAGGGGCAGAAGGTTTACACTACCAATATGCCCCTCTACTCACAGAAGGAGATCCTTGGAAAAAGTCTATTCTTTCCACTCTTTCACTTCCTGGTACCTGACTGTCCACAGACATTGTAATATAATCTGTGTTTCTTTGTCTTAAATGTTTCCAGTAACCTGAATTTTGCCTCAACCACAAAGAAACTTGTACTCAATTAGAAATGCAAATTTAGGCAATGAAACAAACCTTTGCCTAAATGTCAAGAATTTTCCTAACTGGAAACTCAGAATAATGGTGACTCTACTCCCAAATTTTCATCTAAAACCAACTCCCACAGCTCACATGAAGGAACCACATAGACCTGAAGGGTATTATATTGTCCTATGGCTTACAATAATCTAATTATATCACTGGTGTTAGAAGCCTTTTCCTGGGTTTGTGGAGACATAAAAGGAGGTAGGAAAGAGGAGGATTAGTAATAGGATAAGGTGGCAGAAAAAAGAAAAGAGAATGTTTGAAGCATTTTTTTAATGCACAGAAATGGGAGCAGACTCAAGGAAACATGAACAAACAGGACAACTTTCCAAGTTAAATATTAGATCTGTTATATCACACTTAATAGGAAAAATAAGTGGTATATGAAATAAAGATTCAGATTTTCATGTACAATATTTTTTCAGTTCTTTGTATGTGGGAATGCTATTTTCCATTTTAATTTTTATAAAGTCATTACATTCATGAGATACTTGGTTTCTATGCTTTTAAAAATAAATTGTGTGATTTGAGTCTGTAAAGCCTCATATGAATTGTACTCAATAGACTCACCTTATGTAGTATGTCAAAAGTTAAAATATCTGTCACCTTGTGTATGAGATTGGGAGATGGGGTATTGAGAGAATATGAGTTTATATCTTATGACATATGAAATATTTAGACAAATTAATTGTCAATAATTAATAAACACTTTACCTCTAGGAGCAATACAATGTAGGAGAAAGAATCCTAGATTTAGACCTGCTTCTATGTGACCAGCCACAGATAAATAAGTTTATGAATCACTTAAGTAATCTCCTAAACTTGTAAACAAGAGGTACAGTGAAAGGACTACTATAAACAACCAGCTGGCACTAGACTTTTTGATACTGATATGATAACTGATATGTGTTTTCTTTTCAGCCTTTTAATTCCTCACTGCCCCATATTCCAACAAAATCTATATTTGGGAGAGCAATAGGTATGGAGAGTAGACCAATTTAATTGACCTGTGTACTACAGGTAAACTCCATTAAGGTCTCGACTTCAGAAAAAGAGGTACTTAAAGCTGGGTTTGCATAATGTTCTATGCTATTGTACAATTATTAAATTGGTCCACAATTTGTGAGATTCACACAAGATACAAGAATAAATAGCACGTCAGGCTCTGGGAAGGTTGTCTCTGCAGTAGCCAGTAGTTCCTTCCTATTTCCTGACCCTTTCTTCTTTCATCTTTTTTTGTAAGAGATGAGAAGGGAAAGAGGAAAAGAGGGAGGGACATTCACAGTGAAAAAGATATAAAAGCAAATGGGATCAGTAAGAAGAAAACATAAATGTAGTATTTGGCATGTTAGGATATGTTTTTAAGACCTGATTTCATTGCACATTAATTTAATTTACCAGGAGGGACATACAAGTACAGTGAAAACTCTTTTGTCCTTGGGAGCTGACCTTGAGGCTAAAGATGGAAGAAATCGATCAGGTAAGAATTGTCATCGCTGATGCCAAATATAAACAAACCTTTAAATTACTTGCAAGTCGAATTTGGATGTTATTTGAGTTTCACATGAAATATTTGCTCCAAATAACCCGCCATTCCACAGGTATAAGTATTTCTCCAATGATGCAAATTGCAACACTCCAAACCTTAGTAGATTGTTTCCCGAGTTACTGTGGCCAAAGAAATCCATCACCTAGTGCCTGGGAAGAGTGATGACTTTTTGAAACGTAGCTGGATTAAAACACGGCTACTAACAGGCTCATACTCAAAGCATTTATAGCTTGGTAAGACCTGACAGAACTTGTCAGTTCCTATCTTAACTGATATACAGTTTGGGAGAACTTTGGCACAGCCTTATAAAATACCAAAGAGGCATTTTACACTTCATTAATTATACACAAAGTATGGATTTGTAATTTCACTGGAGAAGAGAACTCCTGGGTAAGGAAACACCCTCTACCAATGATGATTAGCATCTTCTTTGCATCTTCTTGACTTAGTTGTCCAGAGTAGAAGTCAGGCAGCAAGCAGCCACAAAACTCTGAATCAAGGTAGAATCAGCCTGAAATGTAATTGGGAAATGTTTAACAAATATAAAACAAAACAAATAAAAATAACATAGATAATGTTCGCTTGTGGTTTTCTAAATCAGTATGCAGCAGGCAGTGATCCATTCCTCTGAGCCCAACACTATTGGACTGATCATCAATAGGGTCACTTGCCTAGCCAGAATAGTCAGAGATGGGAAGTGAAACTAGGGCTGTCTGGCCCTCTTCCTGCTATGCCCTCCTGCCTTCTGCACACACAAAGGCAAAAAACAGTCCTTGCTCTCAAGGAGCTCTCCGTCTAAGGGAAAAGGCAACATGCAAATAGGATACTAATGCAGCTTCAATTATAGATAATCTCAGAGGGAACAAGAATTAATAAACATAATGGCAAATATTAATATAATACATTATGGTTTGCAAAGAACTTTACAAATATGATATTATTTCATCTGCACAATAACCCACCCCAAGAGAGAATATATATAAACATTCATATACATATTTTACATATATAACATGTATAGGTCAGAAAGAGGCTAAGGCTGTTCATATAAATCTGAGCATCATCTGAGACTGCAGATGAGTGGGGAGGGAGAGGGATATGATGGGAAGGGATAGACTCCTGGAGGAGATAGGAAAGAATGGGATCATTTTTCAGTTAATTGTTTTGTCTTGTCTAGAAGGGCTACCTCTTCTCGGGAGATAGGTAAAGGAGGAGGAGGTGATGGAAGGCACTTAAGTGATCTACAGTGCAGAGGAGACTGAAGGGAGCTTTTAGAAAAGGGCTTCAGTTTTTTCAGTGAAATGTGAGGCAAAGTGAGAAGCTAGGGGAAGGGGGAACCACGGGAGGTTTGAGGAGGGATAAGAAGGGCTCTAAGAGCTATTGTGGGGAGTGGGATGGTGCATCCATTAGGGAAGTATAAAAAAAATTGCCTTGCCCCCGGTAGGGCCCAGGTGAGACCATGTAACATTATTTGTAATGGCACAGCTAGCACTTTTTTGTGATTTTTCTCCATCCTCGTTCAGCAGCACAATTAGGAGTGAAAGCAATGGATGGCAGGAGGCTTGGCAGGGCAAGATCTTCAATAGGATAAGGGGGCAAGGGCCCAGGGGGAAGAGGACAGTGAGATATGGAGGGGAAAATATAGTCAATTCAGGGATGATGGTCTGGGAAAGAAGGAGGGGATAAGGAGTCACTGTGAAGAGAGACAATAGGCTTTGGAGTTGCAAAGTAGAGGGTGAGATGAAATGACTTGAGATTATGGTCAGGTGGAGGAATTTCATAGTTCATGATATGAAGGGTATAATCATTTCTAGGTATGGCTACAGTGGAATGGGGTAAGTTGGTCATGGGAAATTAATAAATTGAGGAACTCGGAGGTTAACCATATCTTCCAGTAGATATCTGCAATGTGTCTAGAAGTTGTAGATTTCATTCTAAATCTTTAATTGTGGGTCCCCAGAAGTCATTTCAAAGCTGATTTATAAGAATGGGACATTTCAACAAATACTTAGGGAAGCTGATATTTTTTTCATATATAGAATTTACTAGATTTTTCAAAACCTTTCTTTCCATTTAAAGCACACCTTAGTGCTTCCTATACGGGGAGGAAGTGGTGATGAACTTTTTTTTTTTCTCATGGTTACATGATTCTTGTTGTCTCCCTCTCCTCTTCCCTCCTGACTCTAGGAGTTGACAAGCAATTCCATTGGGTAATACATGTATTATCATTCAAAACCTATTTCCATATTATTCATTTTTGTAATGGAGTAATCTTTTAAAACAAAAACCCGAAATCCTACACCCATATAAACAAGTGATAAATCATATGTTTTCCTCTGAATTTCTACTCCACAGTTCTTTCTCTGGATGTGGATAGCATTCTTTTTCCTAAGTCCCTCAGGATTGTCCTGGATCATTGCATTGCTATTAGTAGCAAAATTAATTACATTTGATCATCCCACAGTTTTTCACTTTCTGTATACAATATTCTCCTATTTCTGCTTATTCTCTCCGCATCAGTTCATGGAGGTCCTTCCACTTCTTATAGAAATCCATCAATTCATCATTCTTTATAGCACAATAATATTCCATCACCTGGAATATTATTGTGCTGAAAGGAATAAAGAAATGGAGGAATTCCATGTAAACTGGAAAAACCTCCAGGAATTGATGCAGAGCAAAAGGAACAGAACCAGGAGAACCTTATACACAGAGACAGATACACTGTGGTAAAATCAAATGTAATAGACTTCTCTACTAGCAGCAATGCAATGACCCAGGACAATCCAGAGGAATTTATGAGAAAGATGCTATCCACATCCAGAGAAAGAACTGTGAGAACAGAAACACAGAAGAAAAACATTTGCTTGATCACATGGTTCATTGGGGATATGATTGGGAATGTAGATTCTAAACGATCATTCTATTACAAATATTAATAGTATGAAAATAGGTCTTGATCAATAACACATGTAAAACCCAGTGGAATTGCTCGTTGCCTATGGGAGGGGGAGGAAAGAAGGGAGGGAAAGAACATGAATCGTGTAACCATGGAAAAATACTCTAAATAAATAAATGAAAATTTAAAATGATAATAATAATATTCCATCGCCATCATATAGCATAGTTTGTTCAACCATTCCCCAATTGAGGAACACCCCCTCACTTTCCATTTTTTTCCACCACAAAAAAGTACAACTACAAATATTTTTGTATAAACAGATGCCCTCCCCTTTTTTTAAATCTCTTTAGGATACAAACCTAGTAGAGGTATTACTGGATTAAAGGGCATACAGTCTTTTTTTTTTTTTTAACCCTTGTACTTCAGTGTATTGTCTCATAGGCAGAAGAGTGGTAAGGGTGGGCAATGGGGGTAAAGTGACTTGCCCAGGGTCACACAGCTGGGAAGTGGCTGAGACCGGGTTTGAACCTAGGACCTCCTGTCTCTAGGCCTGGCTCTCACTCCACTGAGCTACCCAGCTGCCCGCATACAGTCTTTTTGAAGTCCTTTGCACATAATTCCAAATTGCCTTCCAGAATGGTTGGATCAATTCGCAAATCTACCAGCAATGCATTACTGTCCCAATTCTGCCACACCCCCTCCAACATTTATTATGTTCCTTTACTTTCATATTGGCCAATCTGCTAGATGTGAAGTAGTACCTCAGAGTTGTTTTGATTTGTATTTCTCTAATCAGGAGGGATTTAGAAGACTTTTTCAGGTGATTGTTGATAGTTTTGATTTTTTCAAGGTGATGAAGTTTTTAAAATATACAATGTGGACAACTGAATAGCTCAAAAACAGAGTGCATGTATTGCTTGAAATGGAGTAATCTATTAACAAGTTCAAGATTGCTTTAGATATGGTGTACTAAGTTTATTTTGATCATATCTTCCTTCAGCCCTGCACCTGGCTTGTGCAGGTCAACACAAGACCTGCATTGAGTTTCTTCTTCGATGTGGACTAGAAGATTCTCCAGACATCACAGGGATCCTGGCTCAAGAACTCATAAAGAAACAAGACATTCTTTACTGCTTTGACTAAAAAATATCATGACCCAAGAGAAATATTTCAGAGGCAATGCTTCGAGCTTTCTTGCTGTTTTGGGTTAACAAACGCATAACTTGAATTTGGGCATCATTGGGAGCTTCCGCTCCTCTTTTATACTTGAGTAAAGCTGTTTTTGATCATCCAGAGGCCATATTCAGGTACTGGATTAACTCTGGGAAACCATAAAAGCTCTATTGTACTCCAGACTCTATGTTAGGGAAGTGTTGTGAGATCTTAACTCAACAGACACTTCTTGCTTTGCACTTCAATTCCTCAGCTTTTGAAGTTAATATACTAACTTAACCTGCTTCTTGAAGAGTTTGCAGTAGAGGAGTTAAAATTTGCTTTTAAAGGAGTCTCTTGACTGATCAGAGAAAGGTATAGTTTTATTATATTATGGATGGGATCATGGAAGCATTATGAAAATCTAAGTAACCCCTAAAATTTGCTTTTGGTTTGAGCAGTAATACTCAGCTGTTAGGTTTGAGTTATTATTTCATAGACCTATTTGTTATTGCTATAATTTCTGTTTTTGTGTTTAGAAAGGAAAAATCTATCAGTTGTTTACACATGTAAGAGGCTATTTCACAGTCCTCACCCCAATTAGTATAATTATAGAAGATCTAGAAATCTCAATTGGATCCATAGAAAATACAAACCAAGTGTGAACATGTCCCTAATCAATTTTGGGAGGAGTTGAATATTTTAATCATTGGATGAAATTAAATAATATTCAAACAAAAATGTATTAAGATTGATTAACATAATCAGACACTTCCTTCACAATGCAGTTAAGAATTAAGAATTCTAGCCAGAAGATTCCAGAACAGATCCATCTAGAGTGGTTAAAGGAACTTCCCTGTGAGAGAAGGGTGAAGGATTGAATTCTCTCTTCTCCTCCTTCCCTCCCCCCCAAATAGCAGATGATTTTACAAACTCTGAAAGGTCAGAAGATTGAGACTTGCCCTGGAATCCACAGCACTATCGCTGAGCAGGAGCAGCAGACAGCAGTTTCTGTCTTAGGAGCCGAGAGATAGGACTAAGGACAAGATAGATCAGAAAAGGCAGCTTCAAGCCCCCCCGAGGGAAGCAGCCCCTCAGAGTCCAGCCATCAGGACAGGGAAGAGAGAGGAAAGCTTCAGTGCTCTGGGAAACCCTTCCCTTCTCTTTGTCACAGGCACACATTCGGATCCAACTCTATATGCCCAAACATACTTCTACATGGAGACTTTACAGGAGACCTAATTAAACTTACCAGGAGGAGCCCAGGCTCTAGGGGTGGTTCCCAAACCTTTTTGGCCTATCTCCCCCTTTCCAGAAAAAAATATTCCTTAGCCCCCTGGAGATTAATTTTTTTTAATTTTAATAGCAATGAATAGGAAAGATAAATGCACCTGTGGCCATCACCGCCCCTGGATCGCTGCAGCACCCACCAGGGGCCGATGGCGCCCACTTTGGGAATCACTGCAGAGTGACTCGATGACAGACAGTGGAGTAGGAGCAGGCACAGCAGCAAAGTGGGGATCAGACAGGTAGTCCTCCGGCGGGTTATTAAACACAGGTATTTACCAAAAAAAAAAAAAATAGATAACAGCTAAAAAGACTATCTTTAGGGTTTTAAGATTTATAAAGTACTGAACTTGAGAGCCGTCTTCATGACATCACCTCCAGGGTTCTATCCACCAAACCAGGAAACATTTCTGCAGTGTTCCCAGTACTCCCGGCTAAGCTGTTTTCTTGAGATCTTTCCCTTTAATACTTAAAATGATCTCTGTTAGACTGAGCTGGATCCACAGCACACAGCTAGATCGTGTCAAATATCTAGGAAGCTTGACAGTGAAGATTAGTTCCTACATAGAAGCGAGAGCCAGAGTAGGAAGTGAAAGTTTGTGATTACAATGTCACACCATCATAATGTATTCAAAAGGGGCTGGAACTGAAGGAAATAAAGAACTGAAAACAATAGAAACGGCTTTGCTATATAACATAGCTATGGTAGGCCAGTGATGGGCAAACTTTTTAAAGAGGAGGCCAAAGAAATGCTCATCTGTCAGTCTGTTTCTAAGGCAACTCTTTCAAAGTTTCCTTGTATTGTATCCTACCCATTGAATTCGTCAGATTAGGAATAATGTCGCACTGCCAGATAGAACGTTTCAGGGTGCCACAACTGGCTAATGGACCGTAGTTTGCCCATCACTGGTCTAGGGCAATTGGATCTGTCTAATAGATATTATTTTATTAAATGTTATTTAAGATTCATGTTATTAATTACAATAATAATATTAATATGATTCTTACTAAAAGAGGGGATTCCTTAAGGCAACAGCGCCTTGTTAATCTTAAAACACAATGTAAAATGAGCTAAATTTATTCAAATAAGAGACATTTTCCAGTTAATAAATGATCAAAGGATATGAACAAGCAGTTTTCTGAAAAAGTAATCAAAGCTATCATGAAAAATGCTCAAAATCACTATTGATTAAAGAGACACAAATTGAAACAGCCACCTCATACTTATCAGATTGGCTAACGGGACAGAAAAGGAAAATGATAAATATTAGATAAAATACAGAGTCACTGTATATACAATATACTGTTGGTGGAGTTATGAACTGGTCTAACCATTCTGGAAAACCATTCTGCCCAAAGTACTATAAAACCGTGTATACCCTGGGAAGCAATAATACCGCTATTAAGTCTGTATCCCAAAAGAGAACAAAGAAAAAGGAAAAGGATCTATATGTACAAAAATATTTATCGCAGCTCTTTTTGTGGGAGCAAAGAAATGGAAATAGAGGGGATGCCCATCAATTGGGAAAATGATTGAACAAATTGTGGTATATGATTATGATGGAATTATTGTGCTATAAAAAATAATGAGCAGAATGGTTTCAGAAAAATCTGGGAAGTCTTATGCGAACTGATGGGAAGTAAGCAGAATCAGGAGAACATTGCACATAGTAACAGCAATACTGAATGAACAACAAACCACTATGAAAGATGTTGAAGACAACGACCTCGAATTCTATTCGAGATGAGGATTCAAGATAATTCTAAAGGACTTATGGTGAAAAATACTATCCATTTCCAGAGAGATAAAATTGATGAACTGAGTGCGGATTGGAGCATACTTTTCCCTTTATTTTTCTTGTTTTATTTTTGTAACATGGCTAATATGGAAATATATTTTGTGTGAATTTACATGTATACTGGTTATCCTATTGCTGGCCTTCTCAATGGGTGAGAAAGGCCCATAAGAGAAGGGAAGAATTTGGAACACAAATTTTAAAAAAAATGAATGTTAAAATAAATGATTTAATATTTAAAAAAGAATGTAAACTCCTCCTAATGATGAACTAACCTACTCTGATAGACAAGGGATGGACTCAAGATGCAGCATAATTTTCAAATAATGCCAGTGCAGGAATTTATTTTCCTTTACTATCCATATTTATTACTGGGATGCCAAAGTATAAACTGAGGCTAAGAATGGGTAGTTTTAACATCACCATTTCTGATCCTTAATTGCCTGAAATGAGTGAGAGTTGTTTTCATTACCCTTTCAATGGCTTCTTCATTCAGGTATATCCTCCTCAGCACCCCTTGAAGAAGAAGTGGAGTGGATAAACTAATGATTTAGGCCATGTTGAATTAATAATTATAATAGCAAACACTTATAAAGGGCCTACTATGTGCTAAGTGCTTTACAAATATCCTCTTTTATCTTTAGCAGAAGAAAAAAAATGGTAGTGTGTCTGGAAATGATAGAGCTATGCTTTCTTTTTAAAAAGAGTATTTCTCTCCCCCTACTTACTTCCCTCTTTTCTCACTCTCCTCACCCTTTAACCAAGCCCTTCTCAGATAGGGTAACTAATTGAATGAATAGGAATTCATTTAACTGTGCTATTCATTTCTTTGAACTGAAGCAGAACAATGACATGTAATGGGAGCTGTTAGGTGTGCAGTAGATAGAGCTCTGGGCCTGGACTCAGAAAGATCTGCATTTGAATTTGATTTCAGACACTTCCTAGTTGGGTGATCCTGGATAAGTCATTTTACCTTCATGAGTTTCAGTTTCCTCATCAATCATTTCCAGACACGCTACCATTTTTTTTCCCCTGCTGGCTCAACAAAGATGTTCTCTTTCAGGTCCAGGTAACAATCTATCATTCTTATTAGCATTTCAAAGGTATCCTTCTATGAACCTTCTTCCAAAACTAGCTCTCCAAGGCTTTGCACTCCTCTAGTTATATAAATAAGTCTTCACCATCCCCTCAGTATGCAAAACATTTCTCAGCTACATGACGGTCAGCTTCTGTTTCCTCATTAGACTAGAAAGAATTTGCTTTTTTTTTTAAATTTTTTTTTTTTAAACCCTTACCTTCTGCCTTAGAATCAATACTGTGTAATGGTTCCAAGGCAGAAGAGTGGTAAGGGTAGGCAATAGGGGTCAAGTGACTTGCCCAGGGTCACACGGCTGGGAAGTGTCTGAGGTCAAATTTGAACCCAGGACCTCCCATCTCTAGGCCTGGTTCTCAATCCACTGAGCTACCCAGCTGCCCCCAAAGAATTTGCTTTTAAATTACCTTTACCTCATCAAGTACCAAACCCACAAGGATTACTACACTTAATAAAATTTAATTACCTTCACAAAGGATTTGGAAAAAAATAAAATGTAGCCTTCTTTAAGTAAGGACTCTTACATTCATTTTATTTATAGTTCATGTTTGGCACAGAGTAAGGACTGAAAAAATGCTTGTTGATTATTTTTGATACAATACTGTAAAGACATCTGAAAACCTATACATCATGACCTAATCTCTCTGGGACTCAGAGAGTTTCTTTCTCTAAAATAAGGGACTCGAACTAGATGGACTAGGATTTGTCCAACTCTTTAGCTCTGATTCTATGATCCATCCTTGGGCTGAGCAAAAAAAAAAAAAGGTTTCTATTCTTGGGAAAGGCAGATCACTGGATAAATTACATATATCCTGATTCCCAGGCTATGAATGTTGTATGTGAATTCTATAAATGAATATTTAGTTTTCCAACTTAAAATAAACCAAGAAAATTAAAACCTCAACATCTGAAATAGATATTTTTCTGGCATTTGAGTCAACTCCATTTGAATAGCAGAGGGTTCTGGTTTTTTTTTTTTTAATTAACCCTTACCTTCTGTCTTAGAATCAACATTAAGCATTAGTTCCAAGGCAGAAGAGCAGTAAGGAGTAGGGAACTGGAGTTATGTTACTTTCCAGAATCACACAGCTAGGAAGGGTCTGAGACCAGATTTGAACCTAGAACCTCCTATGTCCAGGCCTGGCACTCCATCCAGTGTGCCACCTAGCTGCCCCCAGAGTAGTTTTAATTGGCCTCATTCAGTCATTCTTGGGATTTTAGGCTCTAACCACAAACATAATTCAACACTTTATTCAATAAGTTTTTATAAAGTACTTGGTTTTTGTTAAGTTTTATGAAAAGCTTATGATATACCCCTATGATAGGGCAGCTAGTGATGCACTGGAGAGAGTACCAGGCTGGGAGTCAGGAAAATCTGGGTTCAAATTCTGCCTTAGACATTTACTCTGTGAACCTAGACAAGTCACTTAACCCCTAGTTGCCTCAGTTTCTGATCTGTAAAATGAAGGCATCTTGGAGAAGGAAATGGCAAACCACTAATCCCATGGACAGAAGTCCACAGAGTCACATAGAATTGTTCCCAACTAAACAATGACAGCAACAACAAGATGATAGGCTTGTTTAGTAATAGAATTTCATGTTTTTTCTACTAAGCAACAAAAAAAAATCCTTTTTTAAGAACAACATGAATATACTATGCAATCCTGTCTCATGATAACCAAATCACATCTTCCAAAATCTATTCTGATTTGATTCAAGGGTGCGAACAATAAAAGAAAAAAGGGGCAAGGAATTCCAGGGTGGAGAACAGTGCTTTTACTTGTTGAACTGGTTTAACTATTAAATCAAAACTTAGACACTAGAACATGAGTGATGGACTGAGAGGTGTAGATGGAAAAGAAACTGAAACTGTGATTTCATTGGTTTAGAAAATTCCCAGGTGAAAAAATGCCCTTCATGTGTCTGATTTAATGACAGTGCCAGGGACTGAAGATGGGCAGATGGAAAGCCCTGGAGTACCATAGAAGGCAATGGCAGAGCAAATAGTAAAAGTCTAGTTTTCTTCTCTCTGACTACAAAAAATAGAGGTGGTGACTTCCATTTCATCCAAGCCCTGTGAGCTAAGGGATGGATCTTACAGGATAATAATATTCCATTATTTTCCCATGCTCTAATTTGTCTAACTATTTCCCCAGCTGATTTTCACTACCACAAAGAGTGCATAAATGTTTTGGTGTATATGGGGTTGTTGTTATTATTATTATTATTATTATTATTAACTATACTTTTGACATATACATGTAGCATTGGGATCTCTGGGTTGAGGTCATGGACATTTTAGCCTTTTATTTATTGAATTCCTTCCAGAATGCCTGTACTAATTCAAAAATTCATTAATAATGCCCTAGTTGTCTTTCCATAACCCCTTTAACATTAATTCCATTTTTTGTCATCTTTGGTAATTTGCTAAATGTAAGGTAAAACTTCAGATTGTTTTGATTTGCATTTCTCTTATTTGTACTTGGTAAAGACTTTGGAAATTTGTTCATTATTGTTAAAAATGTACAGTTCTTTAGAGGACTATACTTTCAAAACCTTTGACCAGGGGCAGCTGGGTAGCTCAGTGGATTGAGAGCCAAGCGTAGAGACGGGTGGTCCTGGGTTCAAATCTCGCCTCAGACACTTCCTAGCTGTGTGACCCTGGGCAAGTCGCTTGACCCCCATTACCTACCCTTACCACTCTTCTGCCTTAGAGCCAATACACGGGTACTGACTCCAAGTCGGAAGGTAAAGGTTTAAAAACAAAAACAAAAAACCTTTGACCACTTCTCTGCTAGAGAATGGCTAAAGGTTTTATATATTTCTGTTAGTTGTTTACATATCTGTACAGATTAAAATTCTCTGGAGATTGTATATTAATTTATAATTATTTATTAGTAAAATTGAGAGAGAGAGTGAAGAGAGTAAGAGAGACAGAGAGACTCAGAGAGAGAGGGAGGGAGGGTGAAAAGGGGAGGGAAAAGAGGAAAGGAGAGAGAGAGAGAGAGAGAGAGAGAGAGAGAGAGAGAGAGAGAGAGAGAGAGAGAGAGAGAGAGAGAGAGAGAGAGGGAGGGA